>NC_054550.1:30630244-30930244 GCF_017654505.1 Polyodon spathula
GTGTGTGGGAGGATGGAGGAGAGGAGATGTAACACATGTTCGGAATATTAATAATATCCATGAATATCCAGACAATGGTTTGGGTAAATGATAAAGAATGTGTGAGACTCAGTAATGATGTAATGATGTCAATAATATGTGAATTGAACCATACCATCACATGAGAACTACACATGACCACATGGCCTTTAAAACATATTGCTTGTGGTTACTACCTTCAGGAATTCAAAGTGTTTGAGCATGTCTGCCATCTTCACTTCGGCCCATAAGGGATTCCAGTGCTTTCTTCAGAGTCATGACTAACTTTTGCTTTCAGACTGTTTCATGGGATCACCATAATGTCATCACATATTAGATTGATTAATGAGATTGATGTAGCATCAGGACCAACAATCAGCTGCACAGATGCACATCACTGAGCTCCAAACAACAGCACAAAGTTTTCCTCTCAGAAATGTCTGCAACAATTAAAGATGCCTACTCAAGAAATACCTAATCTTTTAAGTTACACAAAAGCAAAGAGTTGTCAGAAATTCCAAGCATGGGCAGAAATGAAGATGACCATTAAGCTACATGGGGATCTAAAAACCTGCATTTCGTTCCATTTTACTAACAGAAATATGACTTCAGTTGTATAAAGACATTCTCCTGAAGGTAATTAAATGTTTCTTAGTTTCTGTCCTTCATTGTTACAATGTCTATGTCACCTTATTGAGTTTCAAGCTCAGTACTCATTTATAATTCGGTTGATGGTGACTACCATGACCAACAAAAGCATTATGTGCCTTGCAAGTATAGTGCCAACTTTCACACCTACCTCAATAACCATAAATGTCCTTGGAACTCTGCGTCTGCACTTTGGGATGCTGAACTTTGACAGCGACTGTCCTCCCATCATGCAACACTGCCTTGTGAACCTGGGCTAAAGAGGCTGCTCCTTGAGGGGACTCTTCGAAACTCACAAACAGCTGTGCAATCTGTCAGGAAGGAGACCATGAGCTTTCTTGTAGATAAGAGATACCAAACCTACACTGATGAATCTCTAGCATGATACCCATTTCATAGTGAAATAAACAGCAAACAGGATTCAAGGGTGTGTTAGGTGTGGGTCTCATTTGTGAGTGTGGAAAGATTTTTTTTATCACAGTTTAACAGCCTCTGTTATTTTTTTTGTTTGTTTGTTTGTTTGTTTTTCTGAAAGGGATAGTTAAGTTTTTACTCTGGAATTGTTTGAATTTACAATTCATATTCCAATATTAATGTATTTATATTTAGAAATTGTTTGGTTTATATAGAGCTATCCCGTTTGAACAAACTCCCAATTGACTCCAGACAGTAGTGCATGAAAACAATACATTTAATAGACATATGATACAATAAGTACCACAGTATTAAATAATTGAAACAGTCAAATGTATTGGGTATCAGGGGAAATAGACTTGCTGCCACAAGGTTGATATAAATAAACATGTATTATCATGAAACTCCCAACAGTAACTGCAATATTAATGGTAAAGGTATTTCAGCAGTATACACAACTATAGCAAAAAAGACATGAACCTAATACTTAATATCAGTCTTGGTAGTTATTTGAAATTACTGTATTATGTGACTGTCAATATGACTGTATTATTAGTGTGTTTTTCCCCAGCCTTAATCCCACTGCTGGGCCTATAGTTGCTGATCACATCAGGTCCTGACATGAAGCTATATTGATGTTTGGTACAGGGAATGGAAATAGATATTTGTATCATTTACACAGCATGTGTGGTCTTTGGTTGTTTAGTGAACAACATGGAAATGAGAACCTGATGCATAATTTGTTTTAATGAAAAGAAAAGCTTGCAACTGTATCACCAGTAAATACAGTATACTATATTTTAAAAGGCAATACTTCATGCGAGGAACCTCAGCTTTCAATTTCTGAATCTCGTTTTAGTGTTTCCTTATCCTATCCCTCCTTATCAGCCATATTAATCAATTAGACTTGCCATATACATTCAGATAAGGTTATATTCATCAGTGAGTAAATCAGAGGAGCTTTCAATCTGGCTTTGTTGGGTCAGACCAGTTTAAATAACTGAAATGCAATTACTGTGATTTTTAGATCCTTTTTACACCCTTTTTATAATCACATTGCATGTATGACTGAGCTGCTGTTATAGATTACATAAATGCAAACCTTAAGAAATGTAATTCCGTTTTCTTAAACCATTGTGCAAAACCTGTAACAAATAAAAGCAATTTGTGAGCAAAATGACCACAATCAAGGAGATTGGTCTTGCAGTTTTTAAGGGATACTGGCCACAAACAAATTGCCCATCTGTTTCAAATATGTTATGCTTTGTGTTGTTCTCATGTCAATTTGTCTCGATTGTTTACCACAGCTGCAGTATTCCTGAGAGTTAAACACAGGCATGTGCACAAATAAGAATAACAGTACTTTCAATATAGAGTAACAAACGCACTTGTAAATCTGGTACATTATTTTGATATAGTAAAAACACTAATTGTCAATTGAGCTGAAGTAGTCCCCTGCTTTTACCCCTGTTGCTGTTTTTTTTTTAATCTTCCTTACCTTCAAGACATCCTGAATAAGCAGCCATCTGGTTTAGGGATTCAACGTATTAGTCTTTTGCATTCTTTGTCAAAAAGCCAACCGTATGTTGGAGTCTTGTTGTTAACATGTCAATTGTTTTGACGTGAATTAGAAAATTGTTACCACTCTCTAGCATTGCATGTCCACGTGCTAGTTCTCTCCCACTAGACTGCACAAGATGACATTATACAATAAGAAAAAAGTATAAAGAAGCATAGTAACAGTTTTTTATTTCATCATTTCATGTATAACCACAAGAATTACATGAGAAAAAGGCAGGGAATGGCAAGTCCCTTAGCAGACTTGCTATCCCCATATTAAATGTGTCTGTCTTTTTGCATCACAGTCACACTGGCTCCTCTTTTGAAAAGCACAGGCACATTTCAATATGGGTTTCACAAAAGATGTGTGATGCATGGTGTGATGGTGTGTGATACGCAAACCTGGCATCACTGTGAAGGTCACAGTCATTCACAGCACAGTAACAGAGAGGACACTTCTGGGTCCTTTCACCATGTTAAGGTAACATTTGATGCATGTGATGCATTGTATTGAACGGTCAGTGGCATAACAATGCATAGGCTTGTAACTAACACGTCAAAGAAATGCATACCGATATGATGTCTGGTATAATTACTATAGGTAATTAATTATGATGTCTGGTATAAAAACTATAGGCAATTACATAAATCTGCATAATGCTAATCATTTTAGGGTTCACAATTTCAGTTTGGAAAAAAGCATCTGCCATGACAAACATTGGTTTTGAGATTTAATATTAAAATATCTTTCATAAAGAAAATGCTTTAATCTATAAAGTTCCTTAACACTGTTCTACAACACCCATGTTTTGGTTATCTTAGTGACCTATTATATTATTATAAATTATTATTCAGACTCTTATGGACATACATGTGGAACAGATCGACATTCCCATCACCTTGACTCAATTCACTACCCATAACTACACCCTTTTCCTGCAATTTCAGCAGCTTCGTCTGTTAGCAGGCAAACTGCAAATGCTTTGATCACAGCAGTGCAGTTAAACCTCCCATTTTGCAATTGGGGTTTCCTGGGATTTCTATAGGACCACCTGTCGTCTTGCAATCTGCTTATTATGCAATATAGAGGCCAACCTTTTCAGTCTACAGTAACTTCAATCTGTAACATCTCGATCTGCAATATGAGGCTCTTCCATATTGAATAAATAGCCGTTCTGCCAAACCTATTCCTTCAAGACTGCTGTAGCCCCCCTTTTTGCTTGCATGTGTGCTTCAATGCTTCCTCTTCAGTTGGACATGTTGTCCAACCATCTGCTGCTCTTGCCAATCAGGCAGCTCCACCTTTCAGTATTCCACCTGCTCCACCTCCAGTGCTTGCCTCTAACTGTCAACATAACATATACACAACAACTGCTCCACCTGCCAAGTGAGCTGCCAAAAGCAAAACCAAAATAGCAACAGCATTCCTCTCCTCATCTGCATAAACGCATTTGCATAAACTACAATCCAAGAGAATTTTTAGCACCATTTTGCTTTCAAAAATGAGTGCTGTTCTAAATAATTTTCACAACTTTTAATGGGAGGAATTGGAAAGTCCCTATTAAAGCAACACCTTTGGGCCTTGCATCTTTCAGACAAGGTGAATTTGGATTGCATATTAAACTGTGAATTTGTTAGAGGACATTGCAGAGCCTGTAAAAGAAGAGTGTTTACCTTGTACCAGAGTTAAATCCCTCTGTACTTTTCAATTAATTTTATTTAAACATGGATTATGCCATGTCATATATTGGCAGTCAGCTTATTCCCAAAACAATAGATTTTACATGAAAATTACTGAAAAGTAGAGATTTTTTCAAGTTACCATGTGTTAGGGGGAAATACTTTAGAGATGAAGGGGCCATCCAAAATTATCAACAATTTCTAAAAGCTAGTCAGGTGCAGCAAATGTATTTGCCTTGCAAAAGCAGTGGACTTTGATGTTAAATCTTTTTGGCACACCATTAAAATACTGCTTCCAACATGAAAGGATATACTATAAGAAAAAATAATCCAACAAGCTTATTACTTTCCATACACTCATCTTTGCAATTACACTGTAAAACACTCTTTAAAAAAATAGCAGGAAAGGGAGAAAAATTAATCATTTGGTGTTCTATTTACAAATGCGAAGCACTGACATTCCATTCCAGGCTCAAGCTGGCAGGATAAAAAAACAGGTGATTAGGTCTATTGATCTGGTGCACTTACAAATCCATCAGAGATCCAGTTTATACTTGCAAAGCCCAACATGATATAAGTGGATTTCTAGTTGGTAGCTTTAAAATCACTAATGGAAGCAGCTTATAACAGTTGCTATTACTCTAAGTGTGTATTCGTTTTTTTTTTCTCATGAATTGTTAGATTGAGCCATGCTCCACCTATATTACCCTAATTTGGTAAACACAAATATATATTTATCATGTTACTGTCCTGTATCCTTCTGATCTTCACTGTAATTTATACTTGGTATTCCTCAGTATTTATCAGATTTCTATGTATAATTTTAAGACTGTGTAGTCCATAGCCCCAAATCTGGCTAACTGCAACTTGGATGAATTTTAAACTCCTATTACCTTAAACTCCATACACATTTGATATGAAAACAGAGACTGATTTTGTCTTAACTATCAATCACTGAACCAGTGTTTCTGCATGGTTAGGTATTTGTCATACTGGGTTTGAAACAACACAACATTCATCTGTCTCTGACAGGTATTTTCCTAAAGGGACAAGTAAAAATGAAATGATTTTTTTTTTTTTCAAGGGACATGTGACCGGGGCACTTCACTGGTTAAGGGAGAAACAAACAGCACCGATTCTGGGATGACAAAGCGTATACAAACGTTCCTTGCTCAAAACCAGAACGTGTTGAAGAACTTGGCTCTCTGTATGCTGTACTGACCATCATTTCAGCTTGAAGATAGAACCGAACCTAGATTAGTTTATTATGCAGTTGGCCTATGAAATGACACCTCTAAAGTAGCTTGAAAGAGCATTTGCTAATAAGCACAAGAAGCAGAAGCTTTCAAAATAAACATCAACATAAGGCGCTTTACCAACAATATCAATAAATTATATTTTTTTAAGTCCCTTTTAGACTTAAAAAAATAAATTCTGCTGAGCTTCAAGGACAAAATTCTCTGAAACCAGAAATACATCTAACTACGAGAGTATACCGTTGGTCTGTGCTCAAGCTCCCTTTTTGTATCATTGCCTCTATGGCCGTTTTAGCTATTCAGATAATTCTTGTCTGGGTATCTAGTGTGGCAAAACCACTGAAGGAGGTGTGGTAAAGTGAATGTCTGCCAAATACTGCTTCTGAGCTGCAAGTCGGTGAACATAATGTGCTACCAAAGATGAAAGACAGTTCACTCCTGTGGAGACTGTTCACATTATACCCAGTGGAAAGGGGCAACCCTGCCATCTATAATCAAAATCTGGAAGCTCACATCAAGGATCGTGTGTAGTTTAGATCTCAGCCAGACATAAATAAGAACTAACAGAATTAACAAAATAAAAACAAAAAATTATAATTCTGTGCTCAGTCTGTGTATTGAAGAGCATACGTTACTGGTGGGATCTGTTTTGTTAAATAGGATTTGGCCCAGGTTAATTCTCAATAAAAAAAACATCTCCAATATATTCCACAAAGGGCATCCACTAGATCTTTTGTCTTTCAGAAAAAAATACCCTAGCATTCCTATCTGTTTTAGAAGAGTACCTGTATAGTAACTGGATGTGATCAGTCCTTTCTTGACCTTCAGACAACCTGTGTTTTCTCACTGTGAAGCTTTTTTGTCTGCAAGCCTTAATATCATTTATGTGCATCTATAATGTATTGAACATCACATCATGCAAACTTGGTTGATATTGTTGAACATGTTGTTCATTGATCCTTTAAAATGTGCATCTTTTTTATGAGCTTTACACTGATCACCATCAGTGAGTTCACATACAGTAGAAGGTCTATGTTCACAGATGACCCCAAACGCATCTTTTCTAAAAGGATCTAGTAATCTGCATTTTGGCTGCACGTTATCTAAAGTAACAGATGACTGGCACTTGAGCAGTCTGTGTGTCTGTGATTGACAGACAAAACCAATTGACCGTTGACTTTCACATGTGAAACACAGGCACTATAACTTTACATTGAAATCTCAATACAACATGATTACTGAAAAATATTTACTGAGAACATAAAGTCAGTTTGGTCCACTTTGGTAGAACTAATGTGTTTCTTACTGTTTGATCAAGTAGGGACCTAACAGTTCAAGATGGAAATCCATAAATCATGATTCCCCACAGAGCTGAGAAATCAATTAGCATAAGAAAACATTCTTATTGCGAATCTACCTCTGGGCCAAAAACGTGTTCTATAATGGTGTCTCCCCCCAACACATGAACAAGCAGAACATATTAAAAGAGACACATGATCTACACTGCATCCAGAGAAATGTAATAATGTTCTAAAAGCAAAAGTTTTAGATGTAGATCTAAGAACTTTTAAATGGAAAAGTGAAAAAAAGAAATACATCAACGTATGCTTTCTCTACACCTAGAATAATACGGTATGATGACATTTGGAGAGCAATTGTTTTACAGCATATGTGAATGACATAATACAATGTGACATTGAATAATAATATAATGTGTATGTAAAATACAGCATGTGTGTTTAAGAAATATGTACAGTGTATCTACACCCAATGAACACTGGTAATATAATGTATATTACTATTAATGGCATTCAATTTGATTCATTGATTATCTGTAAAGGAAGGTTTATCGTAGACCTATCTTAAACCTTAGGAAAGCTCTAAGAATGTACAGTTTAGAAGTGAGCCTTGACATTACCTTTCCACCTCAAAGGCAAGCAACATGAATAGAAAGTAACAGAATGCAAACAAAAACCACTCACGATGACTGTAAAAGGTCACAAAAGTGAAAAAGGCAATGTTAAAATCCATCAAAAGAACATTTCTTGCTCTTTAGAGATTTAAGTTGGTGGGCGTACTTTCAGCAATTGAAAATCTTTTCTTGCAGTTAATGTTTAAAAGGATACTGGGGAGCTAATAGTTGAAAAACTCAAAGCAACAGGAAAAGTTAAATATACAGGAACAACCTGTGGGCTGAGATAATATGGTCATAGTAAACACCTGGCCTTAATTGTATAAAATCATACTGTGTGCAATTATTGTACTGCAAAGCGATGGTCATCATTCCAATTTAGTCTTGTAAAAATAAATATAATCTACTGAGAATGAGGTACTTATTCTACTTGTCAAGGCTGTAAATCTCCAAGAAATTCAACTGGGTTGCTTTTGTTCATTCTCTAATGTACAGAAGTACACAACACAAAGAAGAAAAAAAAAGAATTGTAAGTAATTTGGTTGGATGTAATGAAGTCAATTAGAACTGGGAGCACACAACAGGACCAGAAGGTACTCATCTATCCAGAAGGCACACTCAGATACATTAGCTGCACCCCAGGAGATAGGAGATATATATATATATATATATATATATATATATATATATATATATATATATATATATATATATATATATATATATTTTTTTTTTACATTTACATGAAATTTACATGGGGTTCAACACTGTAAGTTGGGGTCATAACATGATACGTCGCACCTGTGTATTAGTCGCTCCACCATTTAAGGGCCTTGCTTATAAAAATCAACTTGAATAAGTTTATAAAATCAACTTATTCAATGGTTTTTACAGTATGAGCTTCCAGTTTACTTTCAGGTTTGGCCATCTTTTGACATTTCTCAAACCCAAGTTCACATAATTAAATTACCATCAGTAAATATGGTGACTGTTGTAAATTAATTTTGTTTTTGTATATTTTGCTCTAAGCTTGTATTGTATTTGTTCTTTATAAGACATTTGATACTTGCACATTTGCTGAGATATGGAAAGATTTTGCTGATAGAAGACATCTTCAATTAAGCTGTTAATGAGCTACATAAATCAACGATATTTTAAAGAATGTGATGTCAGGACAGTGCCCACTAGAAAGACAAAGTTTCTTTCCAGCATTGTGAATTCTGGGAGTGTGAAAAACAAGAACGGTAAGGTAAAATTGGGGCAGAGTAATTACAATATTTAAAGACATTGTTGATTCTACCCTTTCCCCTGCCTTTCTCCTCATTGTACTTCAAAAATATGATAAACTGGGATTTAATGACATTCTCCTGTTTGCATCTGCATATGTGACTGCTAAAAGGAGATTGTGCTAAGAGAATTGAGCTTTCACTTTGTCAGTATATTGCACCTGCACTCATCAAACAGTCACACATAAACACATCCTTACACACACATAAATATTGCAAGATACGCAAATACGTGTTGGAATCACATGTATAGCAAAGCCTTATTTTCCTGGTTTCAACAGCTGGAGATTTACTTTATGACTCAAGCTTGTCAGTTGACATAGCTCGTTTGCATGGAGCAATATGCTAATACATTTTATATGTATACTGACATAAGAAAAACAACATTGTTAATATGAAAATTACAACATGTGTGTATTATATTACACATAACTGTGTATTTTGGTTAAAAAAAAAAAAGATAAATGGTATCAAATTTATTGTATGCCTATATTTATTTTTATAAACCGTTCATATTTCTTGAATAGAAAAGGTATTTTTTCATGTTAACATATTTGCATCACATAAGATTGCAGCTTTAGTATGAGTTTTGATGAGGTTCCTTCAACATACAGTATACCTGTAATTGAAATTCTGCAAGTAATTAAGATTAGACATTGGTAAATGTTCTGTGCTATAAAGGTTTGGTTTTCAATTATAAAAAATCTTTTTTTTTTTTTTTTCCTAGGGAAACTATTACTTGGTTAGTTTTATAGTAATTTGTGCAAGATGTTATCTGCGTGTGTGTGGTTTTTGTTTTTTTTTTTTAATACAAAAGGTGCTACACGCTACCCTTCACCATAAAATTGCTTCTGCTTTAGCATCAAACATAAATAATTTTCATTTCACATGTAGTAAAACCAAATTAATTTGACTGCAAATTTAATATTTGCTTTCCTCAAAAGGGCAATGTGTGGGTCGTACAACTCAATGTGTAAATCAAATTTAAATAAATACAAATCAAAATATGATCAATTATTAAAAAAAGTGTGTTCAGCTGGAGTCTGTTTATTAGTAAAATATACTTCCTTTGTGGGTTACTACATCTATTGTTTGCATTTTTTCTGGCATTTCAGCTGATCATCACCACAGAATGTGTGTGTTTGGAAACTGGATCCAGCTAAGTGTAGCAGGTGTTTGTCTTAATAGAAGACCCTTAGTGAGTCTGGACTTCCAGCTCACTAAACAGACCATAACTTACAATTTTTGTGTGTCTGTGTGAACATTTGATATGAAGCAATTTTGGAATATGACTGGATTTGTTTTAAAGTAATACTAAATAAAAGACATACAATAATTCTGATGGCTATTTACTAAAGCCAAAAATGTATTTCGCCACCATATAGACAGTTATTAAAAGATTGCAAATATATCCAGAGCACTGATATTCTATAACAAGGCACAGACATACAGTACGCAGTCTGATAGACTAGAACACAATTATACATTTGGCTTGAATATTTGCATGTAGGACACCTTATTTTAAGACAGATTGAATGTACAATCTTACATTTTTAAATCACTGGATTTTTTTTTTTTTTTTAAAGGATAGGACAATACTATAAGTAACAGATTACAAATCTGTCATAGGTTTTTGGCATTGCATCAGTGGCAACTTGGCTGGTTTGACCTATGAGTTTTTAATAAGCCACTTTTAATCATTTAGGACAAAAACTATCAGATCTTATCTACTTTTTCAAGGATGGCAATCTATAATTGGCATGTGTGCAATGTACTGTATCCAATGTGACCAAGCCTAGGTACAACCGCACTTGAATTATTAAAATGAAGTTAATGTTCAGTTGAGAACCGCAGAGCAAGCTCAAAATAAACGGAACAAGTAATGATCTAAACAGCGGTAGATATAAATCCTGCTGCTTTTTAATGTTCATTTTGCTTCTGTTAACACCTGGGCTGAATTACTGACCTTCTTATTACCATCACTAAAGACAATAAAAAGACAGTGGGAACAGTGCTATGGTAGATTTGGATCATAAAATAGACCCACACTGAATCAAAACAAATAAATATTTTGCCACAGCAACATAATGTATATAGATATACTATTTTGTATTAAAACAAGCCTATGTTTGTATATTTACTAAATAATTTGCATACTGAGTAATTAAGGTTATAAATATACAGTGAGATTGCTTGCTGAAACATATAATTTATTATTGGAATGGACAGGATAAAGTGCACCATGCGACTACCCAGTGCTGTTACAACAACAGAATGGTCGGCTACAAAAACTGAATTCACTGCAATTGCTCAAACTGCCAGTCCTATGCAATATTTTGTAGGCTGTGTACTCCCAATTTACAGCATTACATGCTTGGTGCAGAAAAAGTGAACAGTTTATCATTGTGAAGGTCAAGTCCAGATTTAATAAAATGAAACCCTCTCTAAATCATTCTGCATGTGTTTGTGGGAGTGTTGACCAGATAAATAATATTCCAATAGGAATTTAGTGGAAGCTATAACACTGGCTGTAAAAAGAAAAGTACAAGACTGCAACCGGAAACCTGTTTTTTACCTTACTGCTTACAAGGTAAAGCACGTAGTAAAATAATGAACTGTACTGATATAAAAGTGAATAGTTTTAAAATCCTCATTTGTTATGCCTCTATAGTTACGGTTTCATTTCCATATTAAATATTTCCATTTTTAACTATTAATATCTCGGCAATGGTATTTAGCAGAGTGATGTCCTTCAGAACATAAACACTTTGTGACATTGGACCTCATTTACGAAAGGGCACTAAACTTTATGGTGTGCAACAGTTGCAATTACTGTGCACGTTAATGATTTCTGCAATTTTATTCGTTATCGCGTGAAACAGTGGGCATATTATAGTGCACACTAATTTTATTGTGCTATACTATGGTAATCAGTATGAATATGTGATGTGTATGGTAATGCATGATAATGTATTTAAATGAGCATCCAGCTCAGAATAATTCACAGAATAATTCACATGGTATTTACTAAATTTTAGTGCATGCATTAAAGTGATAATTTATTAGTGTGTATGAACCAGGCTTTAACCACGCTTAGGTGCACCTCAGCTAGACTGTCCAGCTGAGGTGTATCCATTGAATTTATTTACTCAGGTACAGCTAACCTTGGAAGTATTTGCGCTACATCAGAGGTCAATTGACATTCTGTGACACACAGCATGCTGGGATTCTGATTGTTTGTGACTATGGAGGTTGAAATAAGTCTTCTTGCTGTTTACATTTTTGTTATCCACACTATTGACAACCTTATAAATACTGATTTTATAGCAACTGGCAGCAAAAACAAACAAAAAGAAGATGATGACCTGTACTTAAATCATCATAAAGCTTTTATGGTAAGTATTTGTTTGTTGTGTCGGTGGGTGTTAAAAATGAACTTTCTGACAAATTTTTCAAAAGTGCTTTTATTTGCTCCCCATCCCAAGGTAAGCAAACATTTTGTTTTCTTGGCTAGCTAGCAACCTCCATTGCTGCAGTGAAATCCACTAACACGCTGACACTGCGTATCATGCTACATCACGACACTTCTGCCTGGACCAGTGGGGACTCATCCGATATGAGATACAAAACTGTACCATCTCAAACCGGTTTGGGAGGCACTGAGGTGCACCTCAGCATAAATGGAAATGCCCTGGACTCAGACGGACCAGCTGAGGTGCATCTCAGCGTGGCTAGTGGAAACGAAGCATTAGTCTCCCTCTTGAAAACTAACACCTACCTACCTACCTACTCACCACACTTAAATTTCCACTGCTGAGGGGCTGTGGAAAAAAAAAAAGAGTTTAGAAGCCAGTCCACACTGTTACCAGCACTGGTCAGATCTGTAGTATTATCTATTGTGTTCCTTGTATCTGATAATTCTCACCTTTGTGGTATGACATCACCAGATTCCATTAATTAAAACGCTTGTATGTTGCCATGAAAGTAGTTTGGGGCTGACCTTTTAATATAACATCATTGGTTCTGTATGAGGGAAAAATTCTTCAGTACATAATATTTGTATTCTTTATTTGTTTGTGTAGCACAGCAAAGTGTCATAAAGCCTTAGTTGGAACATGAGTGTTCAAGCCTGTTGGGCTTGCAGGAACATTAGGATGTCAAGTTTCACTCTAGGAGGTCACTCTGTAATGGAAAAGGTTTGAGGTTGGAAAGAAGGTTAGTCATGCAAAAGGCATTTACAGCTTCTTTGTTTTATTGACATTGCACAATATATAGCTTTTATTGATATAGACATGTCTCATTGACATATAAATTCATGGGGATTAATGGTGGCATAAGACATTGTATTGCAGCAGACAGTGATCTACCAGGGATTTTGAAAAACTGGCAAACTAAGGCCTGTGCCCTAAAGGTACCATATCAATAGCCTAATTGGATTTAATTTTATTGTATTTTACCCTAGGTCGTAAATTTGTCAGAACACACCAATTTAGTAAATCAGACAAAATTATACATGAAAAATTAGAATGGGTCAAATAAAAACCAAAAAAAAAAAAAAAAACCCCACCAGGCTCTTCTTCTATTTTTCAAGAAACTATGTTAAACACTAGTAATTGCTATGATGTATGACTGGGATATGACATGTATGAATGGGACATGACATGTATGAATGGGACAATTTGTGCTATAGTTGGGTGCCTGATAGTAGATCTCTATGCTCTTTTCTAAAACACTTTCACCATGCTGTTTACTCACAATTTCCCTACCTTAACCCCATCGGCCAGCATTACATTGAACTACCAACAGTGGCACTGGAGCAATTTTTAAAGTGAGGGTCCTTGAACAAAACTGTACCCCCTGTATATGATGGAATCCATGCAAAACCAGAGGGTGCTAACGCACCCCCAGCACCCCTAGTTCCAGCGCCCCTGACTACCAGTCAAACTGTGACCTTGCTCTCCCAAACATTGCTGCAGTTGAAAATTGTTCAGTCCTCATTACACCAAATATAGAGGTCATGTTTGGGTGAACAAGACTGTGTTTCATAGGTTGTTCAATGTCACACAGTAGGATGAGGTCAGGAGCCCAAATGAAATAAAACAAAGTTCAATGTTGAACTGCCTTATCAATGTCATATTTAAAAAAAAGAAAAAAAAAAAAGTAATGATATTTTGTAAACACATAACAGATTCCAGTCTTAAAGACAAATTCTTAAGCAAATCGAAAGCTAGAGTATCACAAAGTATATGGAGCCAAAAGGCAGCCTGTCAAACTAAGACCACATCAATCAATACAAATATCTAAAAAAAAAAAACAATTACAAACCACAAGTACAAATCTGTCCATCAAAGCCTTAGGCTCTCATCTCTAGAAACACGCTTGCTGGTGTACAGCTACAGTAGAGTACCTCTATGATTCTGTATCACGCTTGCTGGTGTACAGCTACAGTAGAGTACCTCTATGATTCTGTATCACGCTTGCTGGTGTACAGCTACAGTAGAGTACCTCTATGATTCTGTATCACGCTTGCTGGTGTACAGCTACAGTAGAGTACCTCTATGATTCTGTATCACGCTTGCTGGTGTACAGCTACAGTAGAGTACCTCTATGATTCTGTATCATGCTTGTTTGATTAGGCATAAAAACAAAGAATAGTCAGTGTGGGCACGACGTGAAATCAGAGGTCAAGTGCAAGACATTTTTATTAAAATGGTTTCTTAGATGGTCACAAAATAGTTGTTTTAGTGGACAATAATACAAAAGTATTGGCACCCTACACTTAATATGAGATCATTCAAGAAAATATTTTAAATACAACGAGCAGATTGTGCTTTCACCACCTAGTACAATTGTGTGAATTATTAATATGCAAATACTTTGTCACACACACCTCTCCAGACAAAAATGAAAACAGCAGGCACCCAAAGTTTTTATTTATTTATTTTGGATCTAAGACTCAGGACAAAAAGTGGACAGGCTATTTTGATCCACAAAAAAAAAAAAAAAAAAAAAAAATAATAATAATAATAACAATAATAATAATAATAATAATAATAATTACACTATAATTGCACTAAAGAGTGGAATTCTCCCGCATTGCCCTAAGTGCAGTTGCATTGTGCAGCTACACAATGTTAATCATTATGACTGGTATTCAGAAGACCTCTCTCTGTTAAACCAAAAACTGTGATTTCAGCAAATTTTCTTTCTTGTTGTTTCCAGTGTATTATCTGTTGATAGCCCACACGTAAACTGAAATGGATTAATTTAAAACACAGAAAGTAGAAAAGAAGCTTGCCAATACCCGTTCCAGCATTGTGAGGCCCCAGTGGCACTTCACCGTTTCATTTCAGATTCTGAATTATGGGAAGCTCTTAAAAGGCACATTAAAGTAGACCCTTAACTCAGGCTTTTGACAGTGTAAGAGTTTTTCAGAAAAGTTATTACAAAAACTAATGCAAATACATGCTGAAAGGAAAGAAGGTAAAAATTGATGTTTCAAGTTAAGCCCTTGAATCTACAGGAAATATTTGCGGAGAGAAAACAATTTTATCTCTTTGTAAGCGCCCTGAAGAAGATCAAAACAAAATTGCTTAAAGATTTAGTAACACAAAGCAATTTGAAAGCAAAATAAACAAAATCACAGCTCAGGAACAAAGCCTTTAGTATCATAATCTTTGCAGGTGTAATAGTGGTTACCTCATATACTTTGAAAAGCTACATGGGCTAACTTGCTTGAAACACACACCATGTCTTACTGTTAAACAATGGGCAGTCCGATCTCCCGATCTGCCCACTGTAAAACGCTGCCATGCTTAAGGCCCTTACACACCAGATGCGATGCGATGAGCGGCACGAGAAAATCAATAAAACCTCTGCTTTTCAATAGCGCTCTTCACACGAAAGGCGACATGACAAGTGACGTTGCCGCGACACCAATTCCAATGCGAGCGATGAAAAAAAAAATAGAAACTGATCCTATTTTTGCGAATTTGTCGAGCGACAAATACACAACTGAGCAATCAGAGAACAGCTTCAAGCACTGTTTCACTTTGTGACGGAGTGCCCACACCCTTGTCTGTATTTTATATTTTATGTAGGTATTAATTTGTTGTTTATTATTATTATTATTATTATTTATTATTATTATTATTATTATTATTATTATTATTATTATTGTGTTTATGTGTGGATGGACGAAGGCTGTCCAACATGATTATTTATTATTTAAGATGACGGCGAAAAGCTGTGTGTTTGTGTTTTGTTTATTTATTTAAAAAGCTTGTGCAGAAGGTGACCAATGACCAGAGATGGTCATCTGTATAAAAACCTGCAGCTTTCTGTGCTCCAGGAGAAGTGTCAGAAGCGCACTGCTTTTTGCCGCCATCCTAAATAATAAATAATCATGTCAGAGGGGTTTCACCTGACATAAACATGATATATTTAATAAATAATCATGTCATAATAATAATAATAATAATAATAATAAGAAGTGACATAAACATGATATATTTATATACTACTAATAATAAATAATAATAATAATAAATAATAATAATAATAATAATAATAATAATAAAAAATAAAATAATAAATACATACCTAAATAAATAATAAAATACACACAAGGGGTCACACACCCGTCACACTTTCACTGAAAATGGAGGTAAAGATCACACTTGCAGTACCTAATTTCCCTGACCTAATAATAATAATAATAATAATAATATAATAATAATAAGAAGAAGAAGAAGAAGAAGAAGAAGAAGAAGAAGAAGAAGAAGAAGAAGAAGAAGAAGAAGAAGACATTTTCTTTTGCATTTGTTAGTAATCTTACTTTCTGAAAGATCCGGCAAATTTCCAGCTGTCGCGTCGTTTCTGTGATCGCTTCTGGTGTGCACTGTGTTTTCAAAGCGAATTTGTCGTGTCGCCCCAGTAAAAATCGTCTCGCGTCTGGTGTGTGCAGGTCTTTACTCTGAACTCCACACTGTGGGAGCTAAAGCATGTACAAATGAAACTCATTGTCAGCATACTGCTTTGATGCAAGGCCTACTAACAGAGTGTTAACGTTAGCTGCCATTTTGAGACACATCAGCAAAATTAATTTATCAAAAACCTCTAAAACATAAATTTGGTATTTAACCACTATGCCAAAAGGAAGTGTTGCTAAACCTCTAAAACATAAATTTGGTATTTAACCGCTACGCCAAAAGGAAGTGTTGCTAAACCTCTAAAACATAAATTTGGTATTTAACCGCTATGCCAAAAGGAAGTGATGCTAAACCTCTAAAACATAAATTTGGTATTTAACCGCTATGCCAAAAGGAAGTGTTGCTTAAATTACTTCCCCATTTTTTTCTCTACTTATAATTGCAACCAGACACTATGCTCGTGTTTCTTGAGCACATCACATTACACACAGTGGTCATTTTGGGTCATCTCCTTGACTATGGTTAAGGACCGTCAATAAACACAAACATTTCTTTTGATCTGGGACTCTCTAAAAATTACTCTTATTTTGTAACATGTTATAACGATGATATCACTTCCAACCGGACAGAAGGCATAACAATGCACAATCAAGTCTGACCAAGACTTGTAGTCCATTTTTTAAAAAAGTACTTTTTGTTTTATTTATTTTGAATTTTTGATACCACTTGTCATCAATATGTCTATTTCAGTCAAAAAAAGTTGGACAGCTCTGATATACAGTACAGTATGTTAGAAAGTTCTATACCCACATTTTTTTACTTTCTTAAGTGTGAGTCATTGGATGTTCTTAAGATTTTGTAAAGTACAAGCATAATTACTACGGCTGGGGAAAACCATTCATTCACGCTATAATTACAATTTGCAATAATGACTGTCTTTGTGTACTTACGTTAGAGGTACACTCAGGGTACAAAAATGTACATCTGAAAGAAATATTTTGTTTTTAATTTAAAAAAAGTGTGAATTAATTTAAATGTTATATATAATATATATAATTATATATATATTATATATATATATATAATATATATCTATATATATATATATATATATATATATATATATATATATATATATATATATATATATATATATATCATTTCAGATCTCGATATTACTGTCTTTAAATTACACTGAGAATGCATGCCTGATAACTCCTCAGAAAGGTCTACAAGCTATAATTCATAGTAAACCTAGACAGGTTAGGTAAGCTTTCTCTTCATTTGCTGACCTGTTTACAAAGCTTTTCCAAAATGTCACTTGAACTTCTTGTCAAATGGAACCTGCTCCTTCTTTTGCTAATTATAAATGCCTGTCAATATAAATGTACAGAACATTTCAAAGCCATTTACAGTAGTACATAATGTATACTGTAAGACATACACTTACGGCTCCCCATAAAGCAAAATGGATGTAAATAATATATTATTTTTAGAAGTACAGAACAGTGCTTCAGCGGTTGGGAAATATTAACTTGAGTATGGACTCAAGAAATCATTCAAAATGGCTACAAATGAAAACCTATATGTGGGTAACTTCACGTCAACTGAACTAATAGCTCTATTGGAACCTCACTACCTATTATTTTTCACACACTGTAAATAATACACACCATTAAAAAAAGCATTACATAATGTGTTAAAAATATTAAATGTTAATTGACTTCAAACAAACAGATCCAAGTGCAAGTGTGCTGAGTGCCCCTGCTACAGCAGCAGTTGTTTGGGATGTAAATCACTGTTTGAATAGGCTGTAAAACAGCCCAGCTGAATAATCTCTATGAATAGGAAAGTAGGCACAGCTGGGCTTTTCATAATCAACATAAAAAACCAGATTAGTACTTTAAAGATTAAACATTATCTATTAACCATATGCAATAAATCAACTGCACTTAAGATACCATTCATTAAGGGCAGTGTTAAAAAAAAAAAAAATAAAAAAAAAAAAATCATACCCAGAGACCCTGTTTTTGTGGTACAGTACAGTACATTGGGCTGATGTATGAAATGTGTTCTGTAAGTAATTAAAATTCTACTCCCACTTTGCTTTATTTTACCCAAACTCTTCACTAGGTTAGTGAGTCATGTAAATCAAACATATGCAAGAGAATATTTAGTTCAAAAAAATGCGAATGATTCTACAAATGACAAAGCATGACATGCAGCGACACAACCACAGCCAAGAAGGCTATAAAAACAACGATGCACAAGACATCGGGACCTAAGACACTGTCAGATCTTGTTCAGATAAATTGTGCTGGTCAGTACATAGTCCGAACTGAAAATTGAAGTGAACAACTTACTGACTCTTCCGTTAATTATGTAGATTTAACAGAAGTGTTAATCAGAAAGCAGCTTCAAATGCCACCTTAGATGCTGTTTTATATTTTCTTTACTATGTTAGCATTTTGGGTGGCTCTAGGATTTGTTGCTCCAATGAGTTGTGTTACAATCATTTCTAAATCAGCCCTCATCTGGCTTTGAACTTCTTTTTGAGAATCTAAAACGCCTGGACTGAACAGACTTTATGCAACATTATGCCCTTTCAGCACTGCCAGTCCAACCAACACTAATAATAATGTTTATTTTTATATAGCACCTTTCATAGTGGACCACCATCACAAAGCGCTTAGAGACTAGGGTGTGTGAACTATGCATCCGCTGCAGAGTCGCTTACAACAACGTCTCACCCGAAAGTCAGATCACAAGGAGGTTAAGTGACTTGCTCGGGGTCACACGAGTCAGTGGCTGAGTTGAGATTTGAACCGGGGACCTCCTGGGGGAAGATGTTTGGTTCCAGCAGTCAAGCTCAAGGCAAGCACAAAGCTAAGTAAAGACAGATTTAGAAAAAAATGATAACGCAGTATTGAAGTAACAGAACCTAGAACCAGTCGGAATGATTGCAAACACCAATCTAATGCTGAATACTGTGGGCCTTCTGCAAACCGAAAGGGTTATACACCCCTTGATTAGTTCTCCACTTTGCTGCAATCACCATGCAAGCACAATGTTTGGAATTTGCATTACAGTTTTATATTCAGCAATAACGTATCCAGTCAATTGCAGTTTCCCTTTCCTTTGTGGTTGTAAAAACTAAATAGTCCCTGGGCAATTATTCACTCACACAAACACGTTTTTTCAGTTTCCATTTTCTGCAATGAACTGCAAGCCCTCGAGGACCCTGAAGACGTGCTCTGCCACAGCAGGGTACACAGCTATGTATTATTCACGCTGCCGGGAAACACTGAACAAATGTTGAACCCTTGTAAGGGGCTAATTCATTTCACTGTCACAGAAATTTAAGAATTGCAGTGGATGGGTCTGTGTCACTAATAAATACAGCATGTTCTATTATCATTACCTAAAAAACAGAAATCCCCTCACTGTCCAATACAAGATGCAGTGGGGCAAGTAGAAATGACAAAATAACATTTCAATACGTGAAAACGTAGGGTCAAAGCATTTTTATTTCCTTAAAGTGTTTATAGGCAAGAACAAAAACTGAGCTTACCTTCTTTAATTTTTTTTTAACATTTTTTTTATACCCATTACTTTGATTAATTTGTTTAAGCTCGTATATGCAATTTTAGCATTAAAATAATTTTAAGCATCTCTCCTCACAATGGCCTTGCTTATGGTCATCAAAACATTACGTCAGAGTAAGAAACACGGCACAGCTATGCTTTATGGGGATATTGTGTTTACATTTTCTGAGGAAATATGCTTAAAATAACTGTACTGCTAAAATTGCACATATAAGCATGAAGAAATTAATCAAAGGAATGGGAATACCAGTATTAAAGAAAACAAAAATAAAATCTGTTTTGAAAACTTCCACACACTGTAATATCTCCTTTTACAGATATCAGCATGTTGAAAAATGAATACAACTGTGAGTTATATAACCTGTACCCTGTTCCTAAAATAAACACTATAAGATAGGCATACAACCTTTAATACAAAAATGTATACTACAGAGTTTTTGATTTATGTCAAAAGAATGAATATTGCCTTGCTCCCCCCCCCCCCCCCCTTGTCACAGGTCTCCCCCAGTTTACAATAGCATGAAATGCCAGTCATGACAAAATCTGTGCCATTTACTCACTATGACTTAACTGTTTGTCATTTGTATTCTTAAGGGAAGCTGAACTGTAAAAGGTTAGGTCTAGATTGGTAATATTCTGATCTCAGCAGTGTGGAAATTATGTTTCTCATAAGATCAAAAAGCCCAACACCTTTTGAACACCTCCGGCGAAAATGAGTTACTGCAGATTTTCACTGTGAGAGAGAGCAGCCAGTGGTGTGAAATTCCATTACATTTTTAGACATTTTCCTTTCTCTTTTTTTTCTTAAAAAAATCACATTTTTAAATGCACTGCTGTTCTTTTTCACAAGGAATATCCAACTGTGAATTCCGTCAAATCACAGCAGGCGAGCCTAAACAGTTATGAGGCCAAACTGCAACTGCAAGAGCACCTTAAAGACAGTGTATTGTGGCCTACCAACCTGAGGTCCTGAATTCTGATATTCACCAGTAAAAGGGGCAGAATGTTAACCTGCTATTACAAAAACACAGTTACTGGATTCATTTGGTAAATGGTTTCATGTTGAGAAAAAAAAGGCATATATACTGTACGTACAGCTACAACAACCAAAAGAACCAGATTTTGTGTTATATATCTCTGTAAAAGGACGAGCAGCCCTGTTCAGTATTTATTTTAGAACAGGGTTTCCCCCTCCGCCCCTGTACTGTATTTTGTGTTTGTATTATGATTTATTTGTGTGTGTGTATATATATATATATATATATATATATATATATATATATATATATATATATATATATATATATATATATATATGCAGAAGGTGGCCACCTCCCGAATTAAGTTATTAATTTGTTGCTAATCGGGAAATGGTCATCTGCATAAATACCTGTAGTAGTTTTGTTGTTATATAATAAACGGCGCACGCCGCGCCTGTGAACTGCAGTACAAGCCTGTCTGTGTTTGTTACGCCTTCTGATCTGATGTCGCTGCAACTCCATTTCCTGCCACAATCTTATATTCTATCATCTGGCCAGAATCCACACTAGAATTATCTTATACATTTTGCATACAATGCAATAAGACAAAAACACTTACAGTACATTACAATAGTATTATGCCATATTACATACTAACCCTGCTGTCACCTGTCAGTAGTACTGATCTGAAACGCACTATGCACTCATGAACCAGACCTTCCACCTGCAGTTTTATATTACTAGAGAGCTATCAAAAGCCCCATTTGAAGGCTGCTTTAGAACTGCCAAAGCCCTGAGTGTAGGGAGATGCATGTGAATAGTCATCATGAAATGACTGTGGCCCACTGTCATACACAAAGAACAATCACACAAGTACCTTCGACTGTGGCAGTCCTAAGAATAGGTCTTAATGTGTTAAGGGTTTCACTTAATGATGTTATGATATATATATATTCTATGATTTATTTTCCTTTCAGACACATAAGAACATTATCCTGAATGCAAAAATACCAAAATATACAGCAGGGATTGACATTTCCATCACCTGCATGTTACCAAAGACAATAGGACCTTTTGACTACAATAATAAATATTTGCCAACCAAAGATGTACACATGGGTTGAAAAACGCAGCTGATCACCGAACAGAAATATACTGGATATGAGAGGGCAGTGAGAGATCTTGATTTGTATCCAGTTTAATTAGATATTAATAAATGTACACCTTTAAGCTGGTCAATCACACACTCAGAAGCTCTAGCTGTTTAAGATGTATGTCTTAGCAAGCTGCAGGGACTGGCTGGAGACAGGAAGCCTGTATGTTTTACAGAAGCAATCAAGGATTAAAGCACATGCATCCCCACAGATGGTCAGTGAATTGTCACAAACATCAGATTTCTGCACAGAAGAGTTTTTTTTTTTTTTTTTTTTTTTTCCCTGAGGGAGTACCATTAGCACAATGTCACAATGCTCTCGGAACTCCAGTGCTCAATGCTGTTGTTCCCAGGACTGCAGCAAGCGCAGACACAAAGTAATACATAATGGAGAAGCGACATCATGCTGAACATTAAAAGATATTCCCGGTGTATCACTGAGAAAATGAATAAAGCAAGGCATAAAGGGATGGAAATATCAAGCCATGCAAGTTCCCTGTCACAGTCTAACCACTGCACTGGGACGCGGCAGTATATAAAGCAACAGATAAATAATACTGAACATCATCGAGATAAAATGAACAGAGTGGTGTAAACATATAGGCACACATGTTTTCTCTCAACACTGCTGAAAGCAAAGGCACAGAGCAACTGCAGATTTTTTTTTTTTTTTTTTTTTTTTGTATGCAGCAGAGAACAGTTCACTTTGATATTTCAGTATTTCAAAGTGCCACAATGGGAAACACAATGATTGCTTAAATCCACTCCAAGGACTCAGCTAACTGAGCTAATATGCACGATTTACATTTTGCAAGCGTGTAGAGGTACTACATAGCAAAATTAGCGCAAAAGAAATTATGTGAAATAAAATAATTTAGCACTAATTGACAAAGCTGTCATGTTTTCTCATAAAAAGTATGAATACAACAAAGCAAAAAAAAACAAAAAATGATGTGTCCCACATGACACACATACTCAGTGCAAATACACTGTGCATCTTACCTTAAATCATTTTCACACCCTAATGATTTTGCAGTACTGCAAATGTAAAAACTTACATGCATGGAACACTAGGGAGTCGCTACAGACCACATTTTAAATGCCACTTGTACAGCTAGAACATGGATGACTCACTTGGGAATGCCCAGCATCACTATAATAGCACATGTATAAACTAGACAAGTGAGCCTACTGTGATGTTTCCAGTGCATCAGAAGACAGTTAACGATTAGCAAGGCTGTACTCACAGCAGAGCGGTGATAATGTTTACGTACTCAGTCAGCAGCACCAACTGCTTGAGCCATTGGTCCATATTTACTGTTGTGTAACGCACCGTGTTTCAATTACTTGAAAACATAAATATTGAGGCTAAACTGTATTTAGGGTCCGATACACTGCATGATGCAAACACACAGGAGTCCTCAATACTGCATTTACTTTGCTTTAAAACTTAAATAATGTTGAACAAATTCACTGTTCTTTGTTTCTACTGCAATTGTAGATTACTACAGATTTGGGATTTTGTAAACCTACAATGTTGTGTAGGTTTGCCTGTCTGAAATTAATCAGCATCTGAAATTTTTCTCATTCAGGACAAAACTACTAGTGCAAAGTGCAAGGTACAAATCTCTATTGAATATTCACGCCTTAAAGAGACGTTATTAGAAAAGGAACTCATGCTATTATAGTAATATATGGGATTGGGAGACAATAGTTGCAGCTAAACGTAGTAGGTAAAGTACAGTTAAGGCTTACTTAGATTACATGTTATTTTTTATCTAAAAGAATGTGACAGGAAAATTAGCATTTATTATAATTATATTATATAGCTATATGATTTTTAATTCCTGATGAATATAAATAAGATGGAAAGACATCTATCATAACTTTATAAAGAACCTCTATGTGAGTTGTGAAAACAGTCCCATTTTTTGTTGTTGTTGTATGCCGAAATAAAATGCTAATATTTTCCATGCTGCACTGGGAATATTGATGCAGGTTCGCTTACCGCCGGATGCGTTTATGACACGTCATCTTTACCGAACTACAGCCATCATTAATGTGGACTATCATGTTCCAATTACATCATCTGTTTCTGTGACTGTTCTGCTAAATAATGAACTAAGAGCATCATTTTATAAAACAGAAAGTCCCAGAGCATTTTGTGTTGAAGCAACGGAAGCCGTCTGAAAAGACTAAAATACTCTCTATCCCCCCAGAGCACTGGCTATGTCTAAGGATCATACCAAAGCACAATGCAAAAAAATAGACAGATTTTTAGATAACAAAGTTTCTACTTTCAGTTTAGGTGTAGGTCCTTTCAACTGGGATGAGATATTTGATCTATGGAGCAGTCCTTGAAAGCTAGGGTGCAGAACAATTAGGCACTTAGTAAGAGTAATCTCTCTCTCTCTAGCAATGTGGGTATATGACTTAGTGGAAATAAATGGCTTTTTAGTTATAAACATCTGTCTTCAGAGTGCTCACTCTCATAGCAATGTTGGCATTTGTACTGAACTGCATGTGTGAGAAAAGAAATCACTGCTTCACACACTGGCAATTATTATTATTATAATTATTTTTTACCCTGCCTGCTACTGCTAGAAATGAAAAATTCACAACGCTAAAATAACCCAGCACATGGACACATATCATTAGGAGAATTCCACACGTTTATGTGCTCGGCTGGCTGGTATATAATTGAAATGCAGCAGGAGCTACAATAAAAGCCCCATCTTACATAACGGCAGTGCAAGCACAAGGCAGCACACTGAGACTTGGTGCCATCTGTTGTTTGCTGGTCTAAAGTAATGAAACAGGGTTCTGCATTGGGCTTTGTCGCTGTAGGGGATTAATGTGCTGAACAATCCAGGGCTTGGTTTCATCATCTAGGGAAGAAATCGCTTGTTTCAGCTTTGCTGGCTTCCCAAAGATTAATGAGGTCATTCTTTGTGTAATGAGACTACTAGTTAATCAGCTAAGTGGTAACCATTTTGTTTCTTTTTCAAGTAACCTTTAGTGCATCTGTTTTTTTTTTAGTATTATAGCGTTTCAGCTTCTTAATTCCCCCCTCCCCCCCAAAAAAATAAATAAATAAATAAACCTCTTCCTGAGGCTACTCTCTAGACAATAAAAGCTTTTACTTATTTAATCTATTTAAGTAGCAAAGATCTATGAGACTTTTATCCTATTTTCAAGGACATCCTGGATGACAACAGCAGCACATTAGAAAAAAAAAAAAACATATGCTATTAATATGAGAAATGTATGAGAACCAACAATGGCAGCTATAAATAGCAGGGTCGGTATATGGTTCAGCCCTTTGCTTTCTGCTCAAGTGACATGTTGTTTTGGCTAAAGAGATGTGACATGAAAAGGAGAGTTTATTATATTTAGATGTAGCTGCAAAATGGACAGTGAAGAAAAGTGCAACGTGAGATCTTGTAAAAATGAAATGTGCCTTAAAATATGATACACAAGATGGCAAAATACTTTGAATCCATTTCTAAGAGCAAAGCGTTTACGTTATTTATCTGTAGGCACCGAGAAGTCCGATTTAAGGAGTGGTATTAGGAAAAGTTGTCAACAATGTTCTAATATTCACGTACAACTCCGACAGTCTTGACTGGGTGTCACATCCAACGTGGGCAGCTCTTCTAAGATACTATTGAAAACAATAAAAATCCTAGCTGTGAGTTAGTCGAAAATGGTAGTGTGGCAGGAAATGGCGTTGTGGTGACATCAGACCAGAAGGATGCACAGGTCAGATAACTGTAGTTTACTAAAAAAAGATGCGGCGTGCGCCATTTTTATTTTAAATACAACAAAAATAAAAAAAATTTAAACAAAAAAAAAAAAAAAAAACACTGCTCAGAGCACAAAAATAAAAAAAGAGATAAAAAAACAAAATCACAACCACAATAATAACTGTTAAGACCCGGCTGGGCAGTAGCCTTCACGGATCCTTTAAGCGTTTTTAGTTTAGTTTTCTCTCTTCTCTTCTCCCGCCTCTTGAACAACCCACCCCGGAGTGCAGGGAGCTGCAGGTATTTATACAGGTGACCTTCTGCACAGGTTTTTAATGTGGATGGGGCTTCCCATCCAAGCTACAAAACAATAACAAAACTAAAACACAGCTACGCCATCATACAATAAATAATAAATAAACAAAACACACGGCGGTTCGATGTCATCTATATATAAACAAATAAATAAATCATAATACATAAATAACGCAGGGGCGGAGACCTCGTTTTAAAAATAAACAAACAATACGATCAAACAGCAGGGCTTTCCAAACACCCTGCTACAGGTAGTTTATATCTTCTGCATTTTTATCTTTTGAGAAAAGCTTGCTGGATAGCTTGAGGTAAAATAAAGGCGGTCATGTGACGTTACCAGCGATGGTAACGCACAGAGGACAAATACAGCAAACTGTACAAAAAGTGCAAAATAAAACACAATACCCCAAACTATAACTCAAAAGGTGCCGTGAAAACGGCAGGCCTTGCAGCAGCCCCGAGCAATCTCCCGCGGATGTTTTTAAACTGACGGACACTCGGTCGAGACCCGCCCACCTGCTGATTGAGGACCAGCACAGCCAATCACTTGCTGCCCTTCCCTCAACCAAGCATAGCAGGCAGCAAGTCTCAATCAAGCGCCGGCTGTAAACAATAATTCAATCAAAGAAATCAAGTCCCAAAACGACACAAAATAAACCCATTCCCACATATAAACCACACCAACACTAATTTACCACTGTGCAGGGCAATCGCACTGCCACACCAGGTGTAAGTCATTTTTAACAATAGTTTACATTCAATTGTTCGTCCATCCATCTGTCAGCCGGGTTTGAGGACTACTACTACCACTACTACCCACCCTGATCGTTTGTCGACCAGTGGACTCTAGGGGGCGTACTCTGTACCACCTCCCCTTTTGTTCTAAATATTTAATTTACAGTCCTTTTTTTTTACACCGGTTTTCGTTAAATTAGTTAAAAGTCCATTTCTTTTAGCATCCTCAAATTGCTAATGAGAATTTTTTTCTCCAGCCGTTATTTGACGGCTGGAGATGTCCTATATATTGGACGGTCCCATTTAATGGACTTTTAAATAGGACTACTACTACTACTACCCACCCTGATCGTTTGTCGACCAGTGGACTCTAGGGGGCGTGCTCTGTACCACTTCCCCTTTTGTTTTGAACATTTAATTTGCAGACTTTTTGACCGGTTTTCGTTTAATTAGTTAAATGCCTAACTATTTAGCATCCTCTATTAAGAGGATGCTAATTTGTATTTTTTTCTCCAGCCGTCGTAAATGACGGCTGGAGGTGACAATTGCTTATTTAGGCATTTAAATAGGACTACTACCCACCCTGTTCGTGGCTCCAGCAAAAAGAGAGACCTCCTCGTCAATCTGCTCCTGGCTTTTGCTAAACTGGACATTTACAAGACCAGGAAGCGTAAGATGAGCGGGGAAGGTCTCTTTGACTGCTGGGCCATGTTCAGGGCCCTCCTCCGGTCAAGGATTCATTTAGAGCACACCCACGCAGAGGCTGCTGGCGACATGGCATCGTTTGTCGACCAGTGGACTCTAGGGGGCGTGCTCTGTACCAGCTCCCCGTTTTCTTTAAATATTTAATTTGCAGTCCTTTTAACACTGGTTTTTGTTAAATTAGTTTAAGGTCCATCCTTTTTAGCACCCCTAAGGGTGCTAATTTGAATTTCTTTCCAGCTGTCTTTGGACAGCTGGTGTAGTCCCATTACAATCGGCCTTAAAATAGGACTACTACTACTACTACTACTACTACTACTACTACTACTACTAATACTAATAATAATAATAATAATAATAATAATAATAATGTTGTTGTTTTTGTTAGGTATAAATCTAACAGGTTTAAATTCCTAATTACTGAAGATATTTTAAACTTTTCAGATACTGTGCAATTCTTACCCTCTTTATTCGTACGCTGGGAAATATTATGCACATAAATAAACAGAGCATAGTATGTGGAAGCAATAAGGCAAGATGTGATAACAGAAATGGAGGAGGTCACCTCTTACACAACTGAACATGAATTTAATGAACTGTATTCAACTTCTTAAAAATAAATATGGGTTACTCAATCTTCTAAAAAAACATAGCCTACCATCTAGTCCCAAGTACAACATTTGTAAACCTCCATGGGCACATATTAGGAAAACAAACAGGATAGGATCTACATGTAAAACATCACTGAATATATTTGTATTGATGTTCACATAAATCTAATGCTGTCAATCTTTTTTTAAGCTGATATGTATTGCCATGTTGTGCGATATTGCACTTGTATCTTAAAAAATAACCATTGACCCTTTCAAGCATCACGGCTCCCGAAATCAAAAAGAAAATGACAGCTTATTTTTCACCCAGTTTATTTCGCACCAGTCTAGTTAATGATTATTATTATTGTTATTATTATTATTATTATTATTATTATTATTATTATTATTATTATATTATTATTAATATATAATAATAATAATAATAAATAATAATAATAATAATAATAATAATAATAATAATAATATGCTGTTTTTGTTTCTTTTTATGTATAAAATGTAACAGAACCAAATCCCTATTTAAAAAAGCTGAGTGGATCCAACACATATTTTGAATAAGCAGCTTCTCCAAAACATCACATGCTGGAAGTAGTGAGCCGTGCAGATACAGATGAGTAACCTTCCAGGCAGCATCTCTGTAATGAGCCCACTGTTACAAGGCCTTTCCTTAAGCTAGGTATGACCTTACTAATCCATGGTGAGGCACGTCTCCCCGACCTTTGTCATAAACATCATGATTGTGCAGAGACTGCCACGGGAATTTATGAGCAAGGACATACACAAGAAGAGAGGGCTCGAAGTACACTGCGACACACGTTGCCAGTAATTAGCTACAAAGAGCTGGCAAGTGCCAATTACAGTGCTAGGGCACAGCAGCGACAGGCCAGCAAGATCTGCATTGCCGTACTATCAGACATGAAAAGACAACACTTGCTTGTTGAGTAACAATGAAGGAACACATAATCACTGTTATTTGGGTCCACATCTTCAATTAGTGATATATACCCTATTTATTAAATTAGTGTATTCGCACCACACACAAAAAAAGGCCCACTGTTTTCACTGTATTGTTAATAGAGGCAGAGATACACAACTGATGTGGTATGGTATATAAAGACCACTTCCTGAGTCTTATATACAACAACACAGTGTGTCTTAAGATTGAGATGTATCTCTGGCACAATCATATAGAGAAATTGTTGGTGGGGGCAGGGAATTTACAGTATTATACTTAGTTATTAAATTAATAAAAATTAAAAACATTAATTCATAAAATGTTATCTTGAATGTTGTGTTATTTGCTATGCACTAATAGTAACTCAATATACTACTACTAATCAGACTATTACTACTAAAACTGATACTATTTACTGGTAATAATAATAACAATATATCGATTTTTTAAATCTCAAACATAAAATACAAGCAATATGTTTTTCTTTTTTTTTCTATTACATATGCCATGTTTAGACTGAAATACGCAAAGGTCAGACTGTCCACCGAGAGCAAAGCTATTTTTGGAAAACAGAGCAAACTGAAAATAATTTATTTTTGCCCCTCATTATTAGAACAACACAGCAGTTCACATCTTGACAAGCAGAGGAAGCGGCAGCGGAGGGACTTTTATTGTGACACAGTGCGGCACAGATTATTCTCCTGCTTCACTGAAATCAAGGAGGCATGACAGGTCCATCTACAGCTTCAAGTAAGGAGGACCACCAACTGAAAATGCCCTTTTACCAGAAAATATTCCCTTTCTATTCACATTACACGATGTTAGATTTTGTACATGTATTTGTACAAAAAAGTAATACATATAATTTGGTGTTTATATGCAAATGTTACAGGAAATAGAATTACATGTTTTAGAGTGACCTGTAGATCTTCCAGTTCAGAAGTACATATTTATTATTTGTGGTATACTACATGATCTCTCCTACCAGCACCACAAGGTTTTTATTTTATACATTGCTATTTTATATATAGCATCTATTTATCCATGGGTACACAGACAGAATCTAACCTCTTTTCCTACGTCCTCTCTGATGACTTGCTCGATCACCCACAGACTGCTTTGGGGTGCCCTGCTGTGAAGGATCTTCAGCATGTGTGTGTATTTCTCTGGAAGGAGGTAATCTAGTGCACCCAGGTGCTGACCCACCTTGATGACGGTTCCTCTATTAGCACAGCACAGGTCTTTGAGTCATTCTGCAGAACGCAGATGTACCTGTAAACATCAGCCATGTTTATGCGACTGTTATACATAACTGACAATACACTGAACTCTTCTGTGTACATTTCCTGAAAAACAACTATAACAGAATAGTGGCATGATATTATAACAGAAATACAAACCGGAGATTCAAAACCAATATCTCCTTTGAAATGTCCTACATGTCAGGCCGTCAGATGGAATGTCATTTTATACATGGGTAATTTCCTCAACCTCTCTGCTCTACAGCAGTTGATGGTTTTATTTCTATGCAGTCCCAAAGCGTTTCAATTGAATACAGGCAGGAATACAGCAAGTGCTCATCCTGCAAATGTATAAATGCAGTTAATATACATCCCGTTTTATTATTGCAAATAGAATGTGAAGTCACATAGCAACATGTAATGACAATAACATTTGACATTTATTAAACTACACTATATCCACAAAGCAACATGTAGCAGGTATCATTATTATTATTATTTTTTTTTAAATAGTGATAAAGTATAAAAACATTTGGATATTGCTGATGTATAGATATTTCCTTATAATGTAAACAGAACATTTCTGATAGAAACACCTCCAACAAAACCCATTCACAACATGTTGGGTGTTGCCTGAAGTCTAGTATTGACTAGGGTCTTTTCTACAGTACCTCCCATGTAAGTACATATAAAGATCAGGACCCAATGTGGTTGTGTACTGTAGTATAAAAATTCAAGAGGTAAGAAGTCACCACTGCTGGCTGCTCTGTGATTTGACTTACAGACTGTCAGCAGTCATCATTACAGGTTGCTGCCTATTAAGGCTGCCTTTATATGTGAACTCTCCAAAAAGGAAAAGGCAGCCCAGGGCCGGCCTAGATTTAGGCCGCCGTTTTGATGTTGCCAAGGGCCTGCTATCCGGGACCAGGGCCAGCCTTTACATATGTGTGAACTCAAAGAACCCTTTCTGCATTACCAATTTGATTTTCTATGATAGCACGGAAAATGTCTATGATGTGAGACATTTTGTTGTTTTACATTTGAGGGACAAAAAACACACAAGGCTTTTTTTGTTTGTTTGATAATAACCAAATCAATACATGTACCATATAGAATTATTAACACAGGCAACTTTGCTTTAAATTTACGTAAACATGCCTGTATAATAAAACTGCTTCCATTGTTCAAGTTCAGTGTTGAATGAGGCTTCAGTTTACTTTAGTCAGTATCCAGAGCTGTTCAAAAATGCAGAAAACAATAACAATCCCCCCTAAAGAACGGATCAAGGAGTTTAGCAAGGCGGATTTTCACATCGATGGTAATGTGCTGTTTTGTACTTCATACAGCAAGGCTATAGACTACACTTGTAGGCAGACGATTGTAAAATGTGAAGCGCTAAACATAAATTGAATGAAACGAAACCTAAACAGCAGCAAACTTGGGATTTTCTTCTGTGTTCAACGCCTGCGTCGCATGTCAATATGGCTGGAGTAGGCTGCAGCTCAATTTTACAATGGCCATCCCGATTTTTTAAAACAGGGAACTATTTGTAATACTTGAAGCAAAATAAAAAAAAAAAAGTTTGTTTGTTTGTTTTATTGATCAGTGGCACTGTAACTTGCTTAGAATTTGAAAGTGTAAAAAATAGTATTTTCACTGTAATGTTTTAATGTCTGTTATTGTGATTATTATTGTTAATATTATTCTACTGGCGATAGAGCAGTATTGGGGGCTACCCTTATTGAAACTGCCGTACCTACATGTGTAACAAGGGTTTTATTATAGCCATATGTTTGGTAATCCTCCAAGAGCAAGTGTAATGCTGATGTTTAGTCGTTACTTGCGATGTTTAGGGATTAGAGACTAATAACAACAATGATAATAATAACAAGTAAACACAAAATTGTTTAACGATCGTGTTTGTAAACAAAGACGGTATTCATGCAGGTTAAACAAATACAGATACATATAAATGAGAGGAAACATGTGCCATGTAAATTATATAAATGTTTATTGTAAATGGAATGAATGTTAAATAATAGTTTTTGTTTGTATAAAATGATTCCAGGTGTAACGGGTTATTGAATAATTAATTAATAATTATTTAATGCTTTGTCTTTCCTCAAGAGGGACCAGTCGTAGTAATAGGTGGTTAGTCCTGAGTTTGTCTTGTGAATGTCAGTCATTGTGTACCACTCTGAGTGAAGTATCCATTACGAAAATAAATATTTATACGAGCACTGGCAAGTTGCTGTTTCCCGCGTTCTGCATACCTTGGTGTTCTTACGAGAGTAATGTGATTGTGAGTGGGAGTAAGGTAGGACCAACACCCACACACCACAACAGTAAGGCAAAATAATCTATATGTTTTTTTTTTAGTGTGTGTATGTGTGTATATATATAAACACACACACCATAAAATTGCTATTATGCTGCATTGAAGAAAAAACTAAATATTTAGAAACAACTGCTACAAAAGGATTACTGTATATCCCTGTAGCTCTTCCATTCTGAGTGCAGGTTATCGTTCCATAAAACAAAACAAAAAACAAGCAGTTTGCACATTTTAGGCATGCTTTTCAGTTACATACATGAACACGCAAAGGCGTCTTAAAAACACAAATGTGAACGGGGTTGTGAATGGGGTCCAAGTGATTCAGGTTATGGTTGATAACAGTGAATACTTTTTTTAAAAAAAAGAATAAGCCTGGTTACTTCAGTTATTTATTAGAAAAAGTCTAGAAATATAAACTAAGCAATATCAACACCTTGTGTATGACCTTAGCCAATTATTAACGGGGGTAGGGTTAATAACCAGAGTTAATAAGCAAAATATTTTCTGTTTCCTAAACCTGTCGGATCAATAGAGTAATGACTCGCATAAAGACATCACAGTGGCACAATATGTGCATTATGAATAAATTATCACTCAATTAAAACAATCAACAGTCATTAAATGGCATTAGCACAATATTACTAGCTTTTGTTAACAGGTGGCTTTTGACCTGAAATCGATGTACTCTTTCACGCTATGGTTACTTATCCTATTTTTTTCTGTTTTGTGCTTTTTGATAAAGCCAGAGTAAACAAATCTCTATATTTCTGGATTCAAATGAATCCTACACTGTAGTGTGTGGTGGATTTAAAGATTGTCCTGTTGTAATGTCTAACAGCTAGCCATGATGTTGTCCAGAGATGCCGGGAAATTGAATTTTCATTGCCAACAAAAGATAAATATGATTAGAATAGTGAAGCGATTTAAATATTTTCTGAAATAGTTATAAATGCTTGTTTCTAGAAAACAGTTTTTGAAGCTTATCCATTCAGGGTAATGTAACCAGGTTACTGTTATAATTATTATTTTTAGGAACATGGCCATTTATTAATAATATTAAAAACATTAATAGACACAGCAAGATTATTAATAATCAACATTTGTGCGTACTTGTTATGTGTGAATTAAATATGGCAAAAGACTCGGCTCTTTTAAGACTCTGACTGTTAGTTTGAAGAGGACGGTTTTTTCTCTATCTGTTAAAATCCCAAGGAGATAAATCTGTGCCACCTGTCATTCCAAAGCTCTGGCAATCAGAAGCACACACTATTGGCAGGCACAACCCTTGCTAATGCCTACAGCAAATACAGCCCTATCTATCCAAGCGAGGGACTGTGCATTCAGATAAGGATCATCTATATGGTGATGTGGAGTTTTATGGTGTAAAACAAAAAGCTTTTTATCCCTTTCACATAGCTGCAGAAAAGGAAAATACTGTCTCTCTTAAAATCACATTCATAGGCTTATAGTGTTTTTATACATGTTTTAACAGAAAACACTATTGAAAGGAAATCCTCTTGCGTACAAGAACGTCCTGTTCTAGGGGAAAATCTGAAGGCAACGTTGGCATACACATAATTAAATAAGGAACCAGCAAAAATCACGAATACCAACATTAGTCTTGTTAATCAGTTGCTTTACCAGTATTTACATTCACTGGGGTTTGTGCAAAGCATAGTTCACCCAGTGGCTAAATACTATATTACATTTTTTTTTTTTTATAGGGTAATTGGGCACACTGTGCCACTAGGTGTCCAAAAACTGTAAATGCAACAGATTAAATGGATATTTAAACCAATTTCCTACAGAATGCAAATTACCTGATATAATGTTTCTGTTAGTTAGATCATATTCTCTTATCTGCCTGAGTTACACATCCACAACATGGGATAATAAAAGCTTGACAGCTTTCCTCTGCACAGTGCTGATGGGCAGCAGGGGGCTGTTGGGTACAATTAACTGCCTCCCTTTTCTCCACCAGCACAGCGGATCAGTAGGCAGGAGAGACTTTGATAAGCTTACTACAGTAATTGCTGGAACACACTGACATTTTTCAGTTCTTGCAAAAAAAGCATTAGGTGTCTTCTTTATGGGGCCAAAGTAATCTTATTGTCATCCCTTATCTTCACTACCTCAATAAAGTGCCTCAGTATTTTAAAAAGGGTATGTTCTGTTCTGAAGGCTTTCTAAACCAAAGCTTGGACGCAAATCTAAACTAAAGACTAGAAAAAACAAGAAACTTCTTGATTTGTTCCTCTGCACCTCCTTCCTTCCTCCGCTAATGAAACAAAGAGAGCAGATGCTGGGAGATTAAATGCTCCACTAATAACACTCTTTCAACTTCAGCACAGGCTGCACTTTTTTCCAAAGGCAGAGCTTTATCAATTCCTAGCACAGCAAATGGATGGTTTCTCTTTGCACGGATATCATGTGATTATTCTACAGCACAGTCCTTGACCCTGGTGACATAGCAGCACAGAGTTCATGAGCATTAAAAAAAAAAAAATAATAATAATAAAAATAGCAGCAAGTTAGATAGTATAGTATTATAATGGGGAGAACATGCACCAATTACACAACTGTAATCAAACAAAGGATTTAAAGCTTATCAGAGAAACCAACAGCTTGGAAATAACCTAATACCGGCTGCCATAAATGTAACAGTGACATTCATTCTCCACCACAGCATTAGCATGACAAAGTAGATCACCTGAACTGATCCACTGTATGCTCATGTAAAAGTTTGATATAAAGGCAGACAGGTGACCCCTAGATTCTGACACTCTCAATAGTTTGTGCTAAAGTATGTCCAAGTTTTAGACCAGACATGTGCCTCCACATCAGAGTTTATTAAGCAGCTGGAAACACACTGCAATATGTAAAGCTGCCAGAATAGGGATATATGAAGGCACCCTGCCTCTCTGTCTCTCTGTTGGTCCGTCAATATGTCACATCTAAGTCTGTACAAATATCTAGAGTTATTATTCAACTGAGAAAAAAAAAAAAAAAAAAAAAAAAACAACCTTTGTTTAGCACATGTTATGGTGAGTATGATAGTCAGAGGGGCATATGGAGGCACCTAAGTCTGTATGTCAAACTTACATTTTACAGATCAATCTCATTGTGTTCGTATAGCCGTGGCAGAGAATAGCTCTCAATTTGGACTTTCTGAAGTTAATGAAAATGCACTACCCCAACTTCACTTTGCATATGAGGCTACTTAAACCTCACATACTGTTCATGGAAATACGGCATTTAATAAATGCAAAACACATTTTGTTTCAATCTGAGCTTTATCCTTTGAAATTGTCATTTCTGTTTTGTTATTGAATTGTTACTGAATTCCAGTGGTTTTGTGCACTGCTTTGTAAAACATACAATATGAATATTTTCTAATTATTCTAAGACCATGATGCATTATTTAGCATCAACAAGGTAAACAAGTAGGCTGTGCAGCTCAAGAAAAAAATACCACAGATTTTGTGATTCATTTGAAACCTGCATAGCAGGGCAGTCTGCAAGCAGGGAGATGTGTTTCATAAAAAGGGTTTATGGTAAAGAGATGGCAGGCAATTAAAACACTGAGACAAGAAAAGTGAAGAACATGCATGGGTGTGGGAAAGTTTGAAGCATTTTTCAACACAGCACCTGAAAATACTGAAAGGCTGTCTGTCACACATTTGAATATGTTTAAAACATTAGTCTCAGGTGGATTCTTGCCTGTAGAGCTAAAACAGTCACCTTCATCAGCTGGGCTAACAGTGAAACACACAAATACTGTATACTCAATGCACCATGACTATTTTCCAGAATTATTGACCATAAAAGGCATCTTTAAAAGTACAGATATACATACTTGTGCATATATACACACCACCACAATAAGTAATCATTAATTTAACAGATTCACACAAGTGTCACATTTCCACTTTGTATGTTTTTAAGTCACATTTCCTAAAATTGTTTCTTCTTTCTGCCTAACAGTATTACTGTATGAAGTAGATATTTTTCCACAGCTAAATTGAAGGGGGTGGGGGGTAGGATGGGAAGGGGGGACCACTGAGTTGTACATTGCTCAAACTTTGGTCCATTGTTCTCAAGTCAAGTCACATACTGTACCACAGCTTAGTGTCAATTGGAGGACATGTATAGTGATGCATCTCTATGTGTGAAGCTGTAGTCTGGTCTGATGGGCTGTAGTGGAATTACCAGATAAATGCATACAGTTACTGTTTTTCATTTTATTGGTATTTTATGAGCAGAAACAGTACATGTCTATATATTAGTGAATGATATTAATACCCTAAAAGAACTGAGATGGATGGTGGAACAAATGGTTCCTGCTTGACCTAAAAAAAAAAAAAAAAAAAAAAAAAAAAAAAATCAGCCGATTTAAAAAGCAGCAGTGCCACAGATCAATCCTCTGAACTCTAATTTGCAGGACATTTTCCACTTCATTTTCTTTCTAAAACCCCATAACCCATCATCAGGACTTGGCTGCTGGTCCAGCATTGAGAGCGCTTTTAATTCCAAAGCATAATAACCCCTGTGCTTTCCACACAGTCATTAGGGATTAATGCAGTGTAATCTTTTCAAATCTCAATGCCAGACATCATATATCTTTTTACAGCTGTACTCTTATAGAAAATAAATAAATAAATAAATAAAAGACCAAGAAACACAGTAGTTCATGTTCTCAGCCTTTCTTGTGTGAAATCTTTTAGGAAAATGTACGCCACTAAACAGGACGGTACTATAAGAGGGTATAGAGTAGCTGTTTTGAACTTATGTTCATGGTTAAACTTTTTGGTATGCTTACTTCCCATCATTCCCAATTGATTTATAAACACGATACTTTATGAAAGTACATGGAATGCTGTGTTTATTGAATGCATGGGTATGGCTGTAATATACATCACTAGAGATATATTTTGGTGCAAACCAGATCAGCTATTTTTATTTTGCACCAACACACAATTAAAAAAAAAAACATCCCTTGATGTAAATGAGACTGACAACAGCCTGCAACTGAGAGAGAGAAAGCCATTCCTATGGTGCGAAGCAGATTCTCTGCTAAAATGCAAATTTTGGGAATTAAAACTAATTATTTGGAGTTTTGCACTGTTCCAAATGGGTATGTTTCATTCTAGGAACACCTAACCAGTGACAGTTTGTTTAAATACTGTAAAATTCATTTAGGCATATAATTAAGAAGCATTAGGGACCAACAGAACAGTTAATATGTTCTCGGTATGCCTGCTTTACCTCAAAAGTCAAGTCAGGAAAGGACAAGGGGCCGGTAAAAATCACAGAGCAAGGGGGACTCTCATTATCGCTGATTGTATTTTTTATTGTGACCATAACTATAAAACAAAAGTGACCTTTTTAATAGAGAACAGGTTACTCTGATAACAAAGAGAAAAGCAATCTTTTTAATTTTTTTTCCACAGGGCATAACCATTTTCTGTGTAGCACTTTTTTGCCATCATAGGAATACCCGGCATGTAGATTTCTGTACTCATATGCTCATTAAAGGTAATGTTTTTATTGACTTTCTGTTCATATTCAAAATGCATTGGAGGCAAGACTTCTAATCAATGCTACCTAATGCCTGTATTTTTCTAAATGGGAGTGCACACAAATTAATGTCCTAGTGATCAATGTATCATGAAAAGCCTTTTACAGGGAGTGGGAAGGATTCTTTAACACCCTTTTCACAGCTATTATCACAGAAGAAGCACTGCAGTTTTAAAAGCTGACAACTTAATACCGGCATGTGCTGTGTTAAAATGTGCTGTGTTAAAATCTGCAAGCACTAATTAATAGGCAAAGCTTGTATAATGTCCCTAAACAAGGCCTGTGAATAGATGTGTGTTGTCCTTGTCTTTACTAAAGGGCCAATATTGCATATAAATATTAAAGTGTATGTGAAACAATCATACTTGCCTGAATAAATATGTATCTGAGAAATATCTATGACTGGAGGAGTCCTCCAAATGACTGGTTTATTTTCTGGTACATAGTAAGCTTTTTTATTGTGAAGAATTGCTGAACTATATTACTTGCTGTCATTTTTACTATAACACTCCTCTTTAGGGAGTAATACATTGCAATATACCAGCACTAGGCAGTGTGGTCCAGTGATTAAAGTACAGGGCTTGCAACCAGAAGCTCACCAGTTCAAATCCCACTCCTCCCACTAACTGACTCACTGTGTGACCCTGAACAAGTCACTTAGCCTCCTTGTGCTCCATCCTGTGGATGAGATGTTAAATCAATGTCCTACTGTAAGTGACTCTGCATATAATGCACAGTTCACAGCCTACCTCTGTAAAGCGCATTGTTGTGGTGGTTTACCATGAAAAGTGCTATTTAAAGATATTATTATTATATTACTACCAATGCATGTACTGTTTCTTTGACCAATAAGCAGCATAAAGATCATTTAAAATACTTCATTGTACTTTCTTTTTTTGTTGCCAACATCAATCACTTTACAGCAGGCCAGTGAACTAAATAATCTACTTAGAGAAACTCTTTGCTGCTACATCAAATTAACATAAAGTAACGAGTCACCTGGGGTGTACACGGCACTCAGACCCTCCAGTTCTTAATAGGGCCATCTTAACAGCTTAAAGCATATATCTACATGCCTTGGGAGAGACATAATGTTCCCTTCAGTAGCAATTATAGAACCACCAAGGTCCACATTTTTACATATACATGTTGTTATTATACATTTTTATATAGGTTACATTATATATGAGCTATATATTGACCACATCTTTACAGCATAATAACATATTTTAAATTGCATTTTTAAAGATGGTACATATTGATGCCTAACCATTTCCATTTCAGTCTAGCTGTCAATTTTGGTTTAAATTTTTGTCTTCACTTCTTTTACTACTCACTGCATCAACCTTTTATCAAATGGTATGCCTACTTTATCAACGTAGCCAATGTTTAAACCTGTATACAGCATCACACTCCAAGTAGTATAGGGACACATTGGGACACTTATCTTCAGTGTTGTTCTGTTTAGGCATGGGACATTTATCCATCCATCCATCCATCATTATAACCACTTATTCCTTTTAGAGGGTTGCAGTGAGCTGGAGCCTAACCTGGCAGACGCAGGGTGCAAGGCAGGACTACACCCTGGATGGGACGCCAGTACATCACAGATGGGACATTTATTTTAAATGTAATTTTTTTAATCATTACAAAAAAATAGCGAGTTAGCCTATCTGCTGATTTTTACATAACCACAGAAATTCTACAAACACACATTTTGGACTAATTACTACACTGCTTCAGCTTCTGGTATTAAATACTCTGGGAACATCCTCGCTGTGAAAAGGATTTATTATATAAAGAAAAAAAATATGTCAAAGTACGCCTGAGGATACTAAATAGCAATTTTGCAATCTGATTGTGACTTTAAGGTTAGGATTAGAAGTTAACAATTTTCAGATAATTAGGTGATTTAAGGTTAGCATTAGATTAATGTGCTGCTGTTCCTGGTAGTGTGGATGTTCCTGGAGTATTTTGGCACCACACAAATCATGCACGTACATCTAAACCACTGTGCAGGATCGATTCCCCAGGACTGGAGTGTTTTTGGTTTTTTTTGTTTTTTTTTAATGCACATAACCTTGCTGCATCCCACATTGAGTGTTCAGCTGTATTACACAATATTCACTTAGTAACAATGCCAGTGTTTAGAAGGCTCCCCCACTAGGCTGGCAGGCATATGACAAGTATTCAAAATACAAATCAGAAAGTTTCATTAAAAAAAAAAAAAAAAGCTTTCTCAACTGCTGTTGGAAACTAGGTAATACAATCTTAAAAGCCAACCTCTATAGCAGTGTTTCCATATGATTTATTACCTGGAGTTTCCATACAGTATATAACAAATATGAGATTTGGGTTAGCATTCCATGCAAGCTGTGCATGGCGATGGCATTGCCCATATTGTCTAGTTACTGAGAGACAGTGTCATTGCTGTGAAATATATTTATAGCTAGATTCACTATACTTTGAAGTTGCTAAACTGCATCATTAATATGAATGTTACGGTGACTGATAAAGTTTATCACCTCAATAGTAGATTAAATTAATCTTCACAATAATAGATGAAGTGTCCGCATTACCTTTGACATAATTAATTATTTTACATATTTGTTCAAGGAAATAAGGACTAGATACAAAGACTATAAAGACTAGAAGGTTACCCAGGAAACAATATGAAACCATCAAGACTCCCTTAAAATGACTGCTGTTTACTGTTCATAAAGTTAACAGCCATCAAGAAACATATTTTGCAGGCTTTTTTTGCAGAGCTGTCAGTCTGTCACAAGTCATAATTGCAGATTAATTCAGTCATCAGTAAGAGGAAATGACTAAGATGATACTTAAAAGTACAAAAAGGCATTGCTTCAGATTATTTCTGATAGTTTTCTTTTTATAGAATATAGTTACATCCACCTAAATAATATGTGAACAACATTGTCTTATTGTAATAATGCCAAAGGAGGTCCCGGAAGGTTTAGCTCTAAACCCCACCCCTACTCCCCAACCCCCCAAAAAACCCTAAGAGCCAGCTGCTTGTTTTTGAAATAGAAAGGAAACTCAAACGAGCATGCTATTTGCAGCTGTGGATAATTCACCCGCCTGTGTTTTAGCTCAGCTTTGGAGCCAGGCACTGTTGCCAAAGAGTCTGCCACAATATGTCTTCATTAATGTTCAGCAAAGTGTCTTTTAACCTCAAAATGAGGCACAAAATGAGGCTTCTTGTTCCTTGTCAAGCCATTTCCCAGAAAACCGAAGAGGGAGGGGATAATAACAGAGGCAAGCGTTATTCTGATTTCTCTTGTGATGAATCTGTAAAAGAGAATCATGTGGAAGATGATGAGTTGACAGTACAGGTGACAGCATTCGAAGAATAATTAATGGAAAAGCAGATAGCAGTAGTACTGAACCCCTTCACACATACTTCATCACAATCCTGACCTTGAAAAAACTGCATCCTCTAATTACAGCAAGGGACGATTCCACCCTGGTCTTCTCCAATTTACTCTGAAACATCCTCCAGTAGGGGTTGAGCTCAATTTCACAAGCTGCTTTCACTTACTATATTACTTGACCTGGATTCACATAGTACACTCCATAGCTTTTAAATCAGGCATCTAAACCAAATAAAACAAACTAGAAATGTGATAATTTCACTATTTTTACATGTTTTTCGCATGACCAAGCAGAAAAAAATAAATAAATAAAAAATAAAAAAACCCACTGGGCACTGGACCACCATCTGCTGTTTTCAAACCACCCTCACTGATTACAGGACAGCCGTTTTGAAGAGCAATTTGTCCCCAAGCTTGGGTGATGAATGAGATTTTCGATAGCACTTTGTCCCTGAGTACTTGTTCAAAGTCCTTGGGAGCTTTATCAACAAATACAGGGCCTCATCCATCCAATAAATTAACATGATTTTTTTTTTCACAATTAACACAGGGCTCTTAGAGGTATTAGTTGACAGATATAGGGCTCATTTCTTAGACCCTCATTAGCACTAGTAGTGAACTTCCTTATCCAATGTACCTTGTAACAATGTACTCCAACTCTGGTGCAAATTCAGGTGTACAGAGAGTGTACAATATGGAGAATCACCCTCATTTGGTTTTGGTAACACGGCCTCTCTGGAAGACTGCAGAAAAAGTTTCTATTGCTAATTATTACAATTACTGGTGGAAATTATTTAATAAGAAACACAGCTTACACCACCAACATAGCACACATCCACAGTGAATATAACCGTGTAATTACAATTGTGGTGTTAAAAGATCACAGGCTGTTGCTTTAAAAATAAAACAAAGAAGAGACAGCAATCCCCTGCACTGAATCGCAGGAACTTTAATTTCACTGCTTTTTCTGCAGTTCCCTGTCATGTATAACAAGTCAGCTATTGGTGTGGCTGCCACTTCAGCTATCAAAATAAGTCCAACAGGAATTATATACTGACAAAATAAAATACTGAAGAACATGAGGTCAGCTGGCCAGGCCAAGGCTAACTCCACAGGGAGACTATCTTGTAAGTGTCTGTTTTAAAGACAACTGTACATTCAGATGCTTATAATTGGGCTATTTTATGAACTATAAAGTTGTTTCACCATATATAATCACTAGTTTGCAAAATAAAATGTATTATGGCAAATGTAAATTCATATAGTTGGCCTAGTGACTCAACTGGAATAAGCGCCTAGACCAGGGGTTTCCAACCCTGGTCCTGGAGAGCCCCTATCCAGCAGGTTTTATAGGTATCTACATCACCAGTGTCTAAAGACCTGGAACACCTGTTAATCTTGACTAATTAAGCCAATAAATGGTTCAATTAAGTAACTGAGAGATTGGTTGAAACGAAAACCAGCAGCCACAATAGCTCTCCAGGACCAGGGTTGGAGACCCCTGGCCTAGACAGTTGCCAGGAGACCTAGGTGGTTTGCCAGATAGAGTGTTCTAGGGGTCAGATATTGGCTGTCAGGTCTTTATCCTTTTAAACTCCAGGTTGTTAGTTTGATTACTGCAGAGGCCCCAATGGTCTTTCAGTTTCCAGTGTACAGATACTGTGCTAAATGGAATTAACTGCCTTTTGTTACAGGAAAAGGAGAATTAAACTGTTAGGGAAACTGACACTTATTTAGACAGAGTATGAATGAATGGAGTGGGTTATCAAGCTGTACAGTACAGATCTCTTCAACTTGAGAAATCAGAGAGAGCGAAATTCAGCAGGGGCACCACCACCAGAGGGACCTGGGGGGGCCATTGCCCCTGCACTTTTCCAACAGGGGGAGCGGTATATAGTTTGGCCCCCGTACTTTTACTCTGAAAAAAATAAAGCTGCCAATTTTTTTTTTAAATGTCTCAGTGTGGCAACGCGGCGCTGTTGGGTATTAATGCGTTATTTTCTTAAACGGTGGTTAATTTAAATTAGAACACAGTTTCTATGGTTATGGGAAAAGAATAACAAATATTTTTGTTTTCCTGTAGACCTTACAGTTCTTTATTTTATAATAATTGATATCATTGTGAGAAGCAAATACTAATTGATTCAGATTTAAACAGCTGGAGAAAGTAGCATGTAAGAGTTTGAATGACCACATTTACTGTTAAGAAACAAGCCTGCGGTAACCTGTTTATTTAGATAAGTGCGTGCAGTTGGGTATAAAATTAAACTAATTAAACTTCTTTTCAAAATAACCAACTTTAAGCTGTAAGCTATACAAAATGCTTTTAAACCTTTGAATGTTTGCTCAGCCAGGTGGTTGAGAAAATTATGCCAGGGTTTAATTGTTTTATTTGGCAAAAAAATTATTTCTTGCCAAGTTTAAAATATTACATATATATATACTTAAATATAAGTATTTAAAAGTATAATCCTTGATTTTTTATTCAACCTTTATTTGTTTAATAAATTTGACCTCAAGGGTTCCATGCTCAAACTATACGTAGGATCCAATCAACAGCAAGGCACTGGAATCTCAAACTATCACTGCAGGCCAAGCTGCTGCTTTCAAGGAAACAGGGGAGCGGAAATCAAAGCTGCAGAATTTCAGTGTCCAAAAGTGCTTGCAACACGTCTTATAATTACCATATCCAAGTAATGCAGTCAACATTTGGCAAATGCAACACTCACTTTCTGTCATAGTATGATAGTATACTGCAGTTGTTTTTAACTGCTGTATATAGTTTTTATATGAGTTCACAAACATTTGGGAAAATACCTTTGCTTAATATGACCTGTTAAATAAATCTCTACACTGATTCAGTTTCAAAAAGAAAAGTGTTCAGTTTCAAGCTCACTGTCTGTCAAATTTGAAGAAATTCAGAAGCATTTACAAGAACATCGATTCCAATATCCAATATGCTGTACTCAGACCATTTTTTTATTCAAAACATTTTGAACAGTAGAGAATATGTGTTATTGGAATCAAGATCTATTCTAAACAGAAACAATTACTGGCATTTATTTTAAACCCCATACTTTCTCAACCTTGATATAATGATCAGTGACAGCTTCAGATAAACCTTTAAAAAAAAAAAAAAAAAAAATTCCAAGAATAAATGTCCCTTTGAAACAGACTTTAAAGTTATAAGGGTAAAAAGTTGTCAGGATGTTAACAATGAAAATAATTTACAGGTGTAAACCCGAGCTGTAATATGGGAAATGGGAAATGGTGGTGACACACAATACTTTTTAAAAGCATTCTTCATTTTTAAAGAGTGAATCTCCATTTATATACTGTACATCAGTCTAATGTACTTATTTTACTTTAGATATGACGCCACTTAGATAGCAAACCATGCCCATGCCGATGTTGGCTAAAATGTCAGACTTGTTATTAAAGTGAAGCTCTGTGCTGCTGCACTAGCATTTCAAACTAACTATACAGACAATGTTTGACAGCTCACATATCTAGGCAACCTTATAAAAGATCAATTACTTGAGTTGTATGCTACAAAAAAGAATGGAAAGACAAGAGACGTTCCTACTTCTTCTAACTAGTGCACACTTGTAATATATGTTGTTACTGCAGGTACAGATCATTAATGTATTTATTTATTTATTGCATTTATACAAAAGTATTGCAAAGCACTGTACAGTACATAGCAGAAAAAAAGAACAAACCACAATACATTTCTATAGCATGTCACATATTCAACTGCCACAATCAGACCATTTAAATAACATATTTAAATAACAGTATACATATAATACAAAAGCAGCAATTTTAAAGTTACATTAAAACACACTGAGATAAGAAAGCCACTTTTATAAAAGTGCATTTTTAGTCTTGACTTGAAAACTGTAACAGTCCCAGCTTCCCTGACAAACGAAGGCAGAGCATTCTGTAATTTAAGATCTTTACAAGAAAAAGCCCTCCCTCCTGTGTTGCTTCTGTTGACCCTGGGAATAACCAGCAGCCCCGCATCCTGTGATCTCGGAGTGCGGTTTGGAAGATACAGGGTCAGTAACCCTTGCAAACAACTAGGTGCTAATCCTTGCAAGTTAACAGCAAAATCTTAATATGATTTCTATACTGCACTGGGAGTCAGTGTAAAGAGGCCAAAACAGAGGTAATATGTTCACTATTTCTAGTTTTAGTCAGAATTCTAGCAGCAATATTCTGAACAATCTGCATGTGAAATATTATTATTATTATTATTATTATTATTATTATTATTATTATTATTATTATTATTATTATTTATTATTATTATTGCCATCTTAGTTTGGTCTAAAACAAGGGTGTGCTGCTAAAAGAACAAGTAGCAAATTCTTGTCTGAACAATTAGTTTGGGTTTTAACTACGATGAACCGAAAGGCATCTAAAACTCATCCAGCCACTGACAAGCTGGACTGACACTTTCAAAACACCTTCATTAACTGATTTACGTCGTCATGATTGCAAATGATTTTGATTAATGTAGACTGAACTATGCCTAATTAAATAGGCTTATCATTACCTCATTATTCTGTATGCCTCATTTCTATTTTTCTGTTGGAGCTGAGATGTTTGCTGCTGTCCCTGCTGCAGCTGAATACTGAGCGTTTCAATGCATTATCCAATTAACCCATACTTTAAAAAAATATACTTATCGCAACACTTTTGGAAATGAGCAGCCCTTAATAAATGAAAGGTTAATTATTCAGTGATGAATTTGCTGTGTGAAATATGAAGGATTGACAGCACAGGTGACTAAATACCCATATTTATCAACTGTACTGTCGAGATAACTGCCATCTGTATCCGAAACAGACTTGGATAGAGTGGGCCCTTTTGTAAATTAGCCTTTGTGTTTAAATTGGAAAGTAACTGCTTTATTATGAAGCAGTATATCAGAGCCTGTATTGAGGTTATGTATTAAGCTAATTATTAGTTCAATTAAGGGTTGCTGTATTCAAACCATAACTATATAATCGAAAACACTGGGCATTCACTGAAAGGAGAATCTGTAAAACATTGTTGTCTTATATTATGTAACAAGTGCATTCTATCTGCCATACATGTCCATTGTGATTCTGAATTATTTGATAACAAGACACTGTGGCTTCAAAAGCATCACCAGCACTGAGACAGCACCCTGTCACAGAATAACTGTTTTAGGTGAAGTCAGACTCACAGCAGAAGCAGCACTTTTTAATAAAATCCAGGACTTAAAAAAGGAATGCCCAGAATGTCATATAATAGCTGAAAGGCACATCAAGGATACTTAGAGAGAACCAGCTCCCCTGATTGAACTATGCATATGTACTGTACTGTTAAAAACTGTGATCAACAAACACAATAATCATCAATATAGTATCTTATTGCAGAAGGCTATATCACTTTAAAAATATACTTAAGTATACTTAATTTGATAGCAATAGATCCCAAGGTTATTTTTATATTCACAAAGTAGGTCTGGGAGTCATGCAGCAAATCAAACAAACATACACCCATCCATTCAAAAACAGGGGTTTCGTCTTCGTTTCAATGGCCCTGACGACAATCTGCAGAGCTTGAAGCCAGGCACATGTATTTGTAAAAGTGTGCTGGACTTTATGCTAAGCCCTCACCTTCAATGGCTTTTAAAAATAAAGTATTCAAGGGCTGAAGGTGTGCAGCTGGTCCCGTGGCACTGGAACAATTTTTAAAGTGGGGGTGCTGAAAGCCACTGAACAAAACTGTAACTGTTGTGTATGATGGAAGCCATGCATAGCTGGTCTATCTAATTAATGATAAGTGAATGAGCAGTTTTCATTTAGCTTTCAGCCATTGTTAATTTCAAGCCCTGTATTTTCCCATCAGTAATGTTAGGCTCTGTAACATTCAGACAGTACTCTCATCTCCACTGCAGAGAAGCTACCAGTGGAACTCCCTAAAGTTGTTTTCCTTTTTTCAGGCAGGATCAAAAGCCTAGCATGAGGCAGCAAAATTCACTTTAATTTTCCCAACTTGACAGCTGGATGAGTACTGCAGTTATCCAAAAAGATTGTGTTTTTACTGCAAGGCATACTGGGGCAAGTCACTTCATTGTGTTAAAATGGTGATACGTGTCAGTCTTACATTATTATTTTATTAAATCATGATCTACTTCAAAAACAACCCTCTGGCAATGCTTTAAAGCTTCCACTGTTGGACTGGTGCTATTTTACAATAGAACTGACTTGTCATTCTCAGACGTGCTTGCAATTTCGTATGGGGAATACCCTCCTTCCCCAACCTGCCCAATCTTCTAAGCATCCTAAGCCTGAAATAGATATGTAAATATTTACTAGAAAGATGGTTACTGCATGTTTTTTTTATAGAACAGATTGGTTTGTATTGCCATTTTATAAGCTTTAACATAACCCTGTTCTTATTGGCTAAGACAATACAAAGTATAGATACTATGCATTGTCTACATTATCATCTAAATTTTCTGTTTAATATCTGTGCCATTCTACATTGCTCTTTCTGCTTAGATCTGTTTAGATGCATAATAACTAGTCCAGCATTTTATTCATGTATTCATTTATGTATTTTAACCAACAGTAATTGTAATGTGTAGTTAGTATATGGAAAATCTCTACACAAAAAAATCACAGTTTCAGAGGGGAAGTAAAATACAGCTACACACCCCAAGTGGTCATTATTTTAAACAATCTTACACTTGAACGCTACAATATTGAATCTACAATTTAAAACCTGCCTATACTCCTGGAAGATAAAAACAAAATAATTAAACTGATTGAAGTATGCAGTAACTAAATAGCTTTACCGTCCTATATATTAAAGCACTTGAGGCTTTGAATATTGTTTCAGGCAATTGTGAACAGTTAAAAGAAAACTGTAACCGCTTAACATGTTGATGATAACCTCTCTCCTCCAAAGGACTTTTTTGTGACTAAGTGCAATGGCAAGCTTTCAGAGAGGAATTAAATCACTTTAATGATATGAAACTAGCAGGAACTAGACATTGTAAATATATATATTATATATATATATATATATATATATATTATAATATATATATAGAGTATATATATATATTTTTTTTTTTTTTTTTTTTTTTTTTATTAAACATTTCCCTTTCCCCTTGCTTTACAATAGGGCCCTAATATTTCAGTTTCATACAAGAATTCTGAATGAGCTTCTGCTTCAATTTCAGTTCACTAGCCAGAAAAGAGTAAGCAACTAGCAATCACTTAGGATGCGACAGTTTGCTTAGTCTTTGGCAATCTAGAGTACCTTGATCACAAAAGTAGGAAACTGTCAGTGCTGATAAATGGTGTCACTATATGCTGTCTTTCTTATTAAAAAAAAAAAGCTAATATTTTGTCCATCTGGTGAATTTTGTTTGAGTGGCATTATACAGTTTATTATACTTTTTATTCAGGGCACATGCAAATGTAATAACTAGATTTGTCACGACTGTCTTAAAGACAGATTAAACAGTGGAAATCCGATACTTATCCAAATAATGATTTAGATTGACAATTTCTGTAGCGCAACAGGATAACATTAAGAAAATGAGTGTAATTTATACAACAAAATTGCTTGCAGTTTAGAAAATTAAACTACATCCTCACAAGGGAAACTACAGTCTAAAACCTAGAAGCATTTTTATTTGGACATTAAATTCTTCTGTTAAAGATCTTCTGCTTCTTTGCTTGTATTTTATACTTTCATTTGGAATATACAGATATTTCAAAGACAACATTATAGATGAAAAGGCACAGCTTCGTCCTGGTCAAAATTACTCCAATCAGACCATGTGATCTACAGCAAGGGTTCCAAGGCGCAGCAGGTTCTATAGTATTGCACTTGATGTATTGCATATCCTGAATTAGCATAAAAAGATAAGTGAAGAACCAAAACATTTTCTCACGACAATACATAATAGTAACAATAGTAAATAATAAAAAATATATAATAATAATTAATGCAGTGGATTTAGGATAGTGTCCACAGGGTGTTTAAAAGTTACCATATTTGCTACCAAAAAGCACTTTGCTATTAACAGTGGCAATGAAAGCACAACCCCTGAAATCACTTGAAATGCACTGTAACACCAACCTAGTACAGTTTCATGTACTTTGTATCCTCAGGATAGTGGGTATGGTCCATTTTCTCAAATAGCTTGTTCTAAATACAGATTAGATGAATTTAAAAATGATCATGAGTAAGATATTCACCAAACCCTTACTGGAATGACAATAGAATTCAGCATATTGATATTACCTGAGACTGTTAACAATGACTAGCCTGTTTACCATATATAAAAAAAGTACCTGAAAAGAAGTTATGGGTTGATAATGGACTGTGTAGTATGTGATCACTTTTTTTGAGCTATGTATTGTGCAGTGGCACACCTACTATAAGCATTGCCAGGCTGGGTCTCACTGAACAGATGAAAAGAGGTATTGGCACAACTATCCCAGGTGTTTTAGTGCCATTCAAATGGATTTGAAACCCATTGGTGTTGTTAAATTAAAATAAAAAATATATGAAAGCGATATAAAAACGATGTTAGAGTAAAGGGTGCAACCACATAAAGATATGATATCTACAAAAAGGAGCAATATAGAAAAAGGGTCATCCGCGTTTAATAATACACTACTGGGGCAAACTTGGTCCCATCTTTTTTATTCATCTTGACACTCATTCCTACTGCAATATAACTTGGCCCCTTTTATATATAGTCACATCACATGGCATAGACTCCACAAGGTGGTGAAGGTGTCACCATAGATGTACATCGGCTATACCAAGAGAACATACCCACAACAGGCCGATAAAAAAACAATCAGATAGCAGGTTTTAGAGAGTCAATTATCCAATCTTTGATCAATCATACTATCTAAACAACCGAACGCACCTGTAATCACGTGATGAATTACAAGTGGTGTATTACACACGCAGCTTCTGCTACTAAAACGGCTACGACATTTAGATGCCAAAATAAAGGCCAGCAGACTGAGGCAAATGAAAGATACAAAATTATTCAGACCACCAAAACCTTAGATGTAAGGTAAGAGTGCTATGGTATAGTACCCCTCGTGCTCTCAGACCGCGGTAACTATTTTGTATGTGTCTTGTCTAAACAAAAGAAAACTGCTCTTTCAATTGTGAAAGAAATACTTAGATGACTCACTATTGCCCTTCCGAGTATACTGAAGTAGTTTGTTCGAATCTATGTGCAATATCTGAGTCCTGTGTATTAGCGTGCTTTAAGTTTGCAGAACTAGCTTCCTTTTCTTTACTATTCTGAGTCTTGTTGTCTACCCACTATACATGGTACATCAAACTGATTGCAAACTCGTATTTTAGCAACATGCATAATGATTAAATAGTGTCTACAGGAGTGTTTGTAATTAGGCAGTTTACAGTTATGTGGTGCTTTGTGTTTGTTTTAGTTTTATGAAATGAACAACTTGCTGTTATTTTTGACAAGTGTTATTTAAACGTATATGAAGTTGTATTTGTCTCTGAAGTGTTTGTGTGAAACTCACTATTTAAGGCACTATAGCACTTTTTGGCCTGATTTGCAGTGCTATTGTAATCTGCTGCTATTTGACAATCTGTATGGTTTTTGCTATCAGATGATAATTATTGTTGTACTGGCAAATGTTTTCTTGGATGGAAATTAAGTACTAAACTACTGACTAGTTTTTAATGTGTTGCCATACTCTACCCAAGTAAAATGTGTTACTTTTAACTTTTGGTGTCCTCACTTTATACACTTTCTTGATTGTTAAAGAACCTGTTATTTATTTGAAGCTAATTTAGCTTTAAATTGGCGAAGTTGTTAAACCTACTTAATTGGTAATTTAAAATAATCAATTAAACACATAGTCTACTGTGTTTGGGCTCCGTTGGCATCCCAATGGGGCGCTACAATAAGTTTAATTATAGTATTTCATTACCTTAACAGTAGGTGTTTTACTGAACTGCATTAACGATTTGTAGAGCTTTGTAATTTTGTATGCTTAATGTGATAGAATAGGTTACTAGCTACATATCATCAGTGGCTACTTGTGTACTAAGTATTTGCGTATGTTAACTTTATTCTATACATTATTAAAAGGTACAGTAATTGTTGTTAATGCCTGTTTGATTATCCATACAAATCAATTATGCAAACCAGTATCGGTCCCAATTAGTTTGGATAATTGACACTCTACTGTACTGCAATACTATTAATATGTATGAAAACACACATACAAACAATATTCAAGAGCACTGACCAAAAATCGGGATTTAAGGCTACATGTGTTTAATAATAATAAAATCTTTATTTTTATATAGCGCCTTTCATGGTGGATCACCATCGCAAAGCACTTTACAAGATATGAGACTAGGGTGTGCGAACTATGCATCAGCTGCAGAGTCACAACAACATCTCGCCCGAAAGATGGATCACAAGGAGGTTAAGTGACTTGGTCAGAGTCAGTGAGTGAGCTGGGATTTGAACTGGAGACCCTCTGGCCACAAACCACACAGCCTCCTATGACATATTTTTTACTTATCTTAAACAACAGTAATTCCAGTTTAATTGCTGAATCGTTCAGTAAATTCTACCTGGGCTTGCTCTGTGGCCCAGAGGTTTTACAACTAGACAGGAAAAGACAAGCACAGCCAAGTTCCGTCTAGTTCTTCAATAAAAAGAAATGCCAAAAATAAGCAATATTTTCAGGGAATGGGACCTTTGGGTCATGTACATTATTGCACTAACTGCTTTAATGGAAAACATTTTGCAATAAGTGCTGCTTTCAGTGCTTCAGATTTTGTTTCTTTTTTTTTAAATGCAAGTAATCTTGAAATAAGCTTTTTTTTTTTTTTTTTTTTTTTTTTTTTTTTAGCGTTTTAGCTAAAACTAATTATTTATTGAAAACATTTTAATTAGTCAGCTAGTTTTCTAATCAGTGTCTGCTGTGCTATAAAGCAATTATTAATTACAGTTGAATTACATAATGGGATTCATTCTTTTAGCTGTGTCAGGAATAGTTTATATAGTGTAAGAGTGACCGGACAAGGGTATGGGATAGACAAATGTGCCAGAAGAGTTAAGTATTTACACGTCATGAAATCATAAGTGTTGTAGTCCATTGTTTAGTAGCAGAAAGCAATAATGGAATAGACTTTTTTTTTTTTTTTACAAGTTATAGTATCTCATAAACAGGACTCAAATGTGAAAATGAGCAAGGAACATCACTATTTCATGCAGTGTTATTATGTCCTTGACTGTTTGTGATATTTACCATGAACATGTGTGATTTTGGTGCTGTTTTCCCTATTGTTTTTTCTCCATTTAAATTTTTTCTTCATCATGGTTCTTCCATAGGTCTATTACAACCCTGTGATGGGTTTGTGTGTATGCAGTGGATTACAACAGTAGCTATCCATCTTCATTGTGGTCCTGCCAAAATAATAAGAATAGAACATTTCCAGTGACCAAAACAAACCACTGCAGGCTGTGCATTAGTTATTGTGACTCTAATATATTAACTCAATGGTTTAGGTCACATACCATCCCCTGGTCAGGGAGCCATCAAAGGTCTGCTATTGTTGATTACCTCTGAACACACCTCATTTGACTGACCTCGCAAAGAGAATGTGAACACATGTTGACCACTGCGTTGAATGAAGTGATGGTTGTTAGCAGCAGAGAGAACCAAATAGGCAATCAAGAGTATTTATTTTCTATATTTTAATATTTTTATACTTTAAATCATATTCCTTTCAAATGAAATCATTACCTTGTCAAACTTTGTTTTATTTAAATACAGTAGATGGCGCTTATTAGCAACCTTTCGGTTCCCAGCAAAAAGTTGTCATTACCTGAACGTTTTCAAGTGCATGTATATGGAAAAACAATGTATACCACAGTTGTAGAAACAGTACATTGAAATACACGTCTCATTACAAACAAATAGATATGAAAAACACTCAGTATCAGAAGAAACAACCAATGGCACTGGAACCATTTTTAAAGTGGGGTGTTGAAATCCATTGAACAAAACTGTAACCTGATATGATAGTCATGCAAAGCCAAGGGGGTGCTGCTGCTCCCCCAGCACCCCTAGTTCCAGCGCCCTTGCAAACAACTGTTAATTAATACTACATGGATGTGTGAAACAAAGTATACCCAGTACTGTATTGTACACATAGTACTACAATGACCTACTATCAATATAATTTAACAGTAAACACACTTGGTATACAGGACTTGCATTTAATACAGAAGCATAATTTTAAAAGAAGTAGTTGTCCAATGTTTGTATTTTTTACGATTCGCCACCTCCAGCTGTAAATAACTCTCACTTTTGCGTGTAGCTTCGTAGACAATTTCAAAATGCAGGACACAACAGATTTTGAGACGCCAAACTTTTCTGCTGCCCGTGCTTGTTTAGCACCGGGTTCACACAGTGCCTCCAGAATCAAAACTTTATCAGCTATAGAAAGGTCTACACGTTTTGAAGCAATGATGACAGACGACAGTCAGACTTAAATGTACAGCTGTGTTATGAAATACATAGATGCTGCGATGTGTGCGCATGATGTATTCCTGTGCATGCTGTAGCCATAGAAATTGTAAAAAAAAAAAAAAAAATTGACATTAAGCAGCAGACAGTTGCTAATATCCAAAATCCATTAACATTAAAGTCTATTGGATGGGATTAGTTCCTGTGAAAATGTTGTTAATAATCGAAAGTTGTCTTTATCAGGGTTGCTAATAACTGGCATCTACTGTATATGGAACCAACTGAGAACATTCAATTCAGTTATAGTACAGTGCTCACCTGGGGAATGGAGATCTACATTTTAAGAATTAGTCAGGGCAGGGAGACTGACCATAGATTTATTGACCCTTATTTGAAATTAGTCAGGACACCAAGGTTAACACTCCTCCTCCTTTATTATAGTGGCATGAGGCACTTGAGGTCCACAGCGTACCATGTATAGCCCCATAATACCATGCTGGGCACTGATAAACCTGAAACAATGTGACGTGCCCCCTACAGGACAACCAGTACATCTTCCTGCAGAACCTGATTTTTTTCAATAGGCTCCCCAACCAAGACTAATCTTATTTAGTACTCGAAATTATAAAATTATTACAATGGTTCATTGTTTTTGGTGTTCCAAGATGCCTTATCCAGATTAAGTAACTTCAGATTCTCTCAATAACTTGTTAACAAACTTCAAAATCAAAATCAGATAAAGCAGTTCTCTCTGATGCCTGAATATATACATGAAAAAAGAAGGCAACATGCCTCCAGATTCTGATCTCCAGATAATTCTCAACAACTTGTGGGACAAAGAATGTCTTTACAAACTGTGTCATATGTCCACAGATGCGTTGATGTGCAGTTTTATTTTTCAATGTGCACAGATGGTTTTATTACATTTGTGCTCCAAAAACGACTTACCTCAATGACCCGTCAACGGACAGAAATTGCCTTTGCCAAAACGTAAACATTAATGTCGGCTTTGTAAGTAGACATCTGGCAAACTATAATTTTTAAACTGCAACAATTTGGGAGCAATCTGCACTGCAACCTTCAGTGGCATTATTAAGCTGTAGATCTGTCACATTAAACAAATAAACATTTGAGAAAAAAAGACTTGCAGATGTGTCATCATGAAAGTGTCTGGAATGATTCCCAAGCTGTCATACAACAGGAGTCCACTAAACTGACATCTCCCTCTGCTAAAGTGCCAGTTGATTATTTTAGTACACATTGCCATTCAATTTTCAGAAAGCTGCCTAATTATTACTTTCAAAACTGGTCCTCAAATGTATGAAACAGAATATTCCCTCCCCAAGGCTCACTTCCACTGCATTATGTCTTTGTAACACACACAGAACCTTTCTTTAACCTTAATTTATAGCTTTAATCGAGATTTTCTAGTCGGCAGTTTGCTTTGATTTCATATGTAGAGTTCATTATACTGTAGCGAAGTAAGCTACATTTAATTTGGAAATCAGCTGTTCAGTTTTTCCTTAATGATATGCAAATAGGTTTAAGGAACCTGAATTCCCATAGCCGGATTCTTCAGAGTATGAAAGCATTTATGATTACATTATCACAGGCTGATTAGAACATTTCCATAAGCATTTACAGTCATTTTGTTGGTCTTTTTAGTTACTTAACAAAGTTACTCAGTGGAAGGGGTTGTACTAAACTAAAAGTACTACAATGTTTGTTTGTTTTTTTAAACACAAATGTTAGTGACACATGCCTTTTCATTTTCTAAACGATGTCATTGTTTAACTCCATTGAATAGATCATAATCCCCAGTAAGTCAGATATTTAAAATGCTTTGTTTAAGGCTGATGCAATAACAAAACAACATTGTTTTAAATGTACATTACAAAAGCAATCTGTAATGCTGCAAGTAATTATGTATTGGAAAAACAGAAAAAAATATTCTTCAAATCCCAAAGGCAGTATGTACTGTGGGATGTTGAAAGATGTCAAAAGTCAAGTTGTGAAGTAATAAAATGTGATTTGAGATCTTTTAACATGTCCGGGGCACATGGGAGCTCTTTCAGCCCTCCTGGGAAGTGCTGATCCTTGATGTCATTTATAAAATTATTTTCCCAGTTAGCAGCATACAGCTGGACATACCATTGCTGGCACAATAACCAAAAGCAACATATTTCAAGTGAACTAGGAACAGCAGGTTTGACACTTCTTTCAACACTGTTGTGAACTGGAGTGGCTGGAAACACTAACAAATTCTCAGTGTGTTGAGTAGTAGTTGACAATGTGTTGGCATATGTACTGTGCTTGATATGGAAAGTAGTAGACCACTGACCACCCAGGGAATTGGTTGCCCAATTGCCTCTTTACACACAGGATCTTGACAGTGGATGTTGGCAAGCAAGCAGCCTCTGCAGGTCAAAGGCCAGCCCTGCAGGTGTTCACATGAGCTCCCCAGGCACAGTGAGGAGACTCAGTCCCTGATGATTTTGCCTCCCTAACCCACAAGAATGTCAGAGCCAAGTCAACCCTCCCTGTGGATTCAGCACAACAGAATATAGAATTGAATTGAAAGTATGGCACAATATGATATTTTATGTTAGTCATCAGCTTGCAAAGCATGTTATTGTTACATACACTTTACATCTTAAGCTAATTTCTATGATCAATGTGACACACGACAATGTGGAATCAGATACAATCAGCAGGTCCATAGACATGCTATTATTTGGCCAAATAATCAACCAGAGCTTTAACAATCAAATGGATCAATGTGTCCCTCCTGATTTACAGATCCTTGCTTAGGTAAATTCTTATGGTTGGTTGTCCCTTGAGCAATACCTGCTCATTCTCAAACCAATATTCTTCCGGCATGATATGATATCTTGGTACACTACCCTGCAGTTTAATTTGTATAGTATTATTGATTAATATGCATAAATGAGATGTGTTCAGGTTGCAAGGAAAAAAATAATCTTTCTTAGAAATCCTGTCTCTGCCGAGTCATGGAGCATGCTCAGATATAATTTTTTATTCCCTCCAGGGAAGCGGGTCAGAGAGGTCAGCGATTTGCCAATTTCTGTCAAAACAGTCTGCCACTGACTGATATTCAACATTGATTTTCACTTATGAGCTTTTAAAATCAAGCACTGCTCCTGGTATGCAATAGTATTAGTTTTATTTTGTTTTGACACTTCTGTTGTTGGTTAAATACTTTACACTTGGGGTTTAGGTTTTGTTAGCTGTAGCACAGATATTGTAAAGCAATAAAAAGCCTGTGAGGATATTTCTTAAAAGGTTACATGTTTTAAGACAATACGTATAGATCTTTTAAACTGTAGATCATAATGAAAATAAAAGAAGAAAACAAATTGCCATAAGCTATTATAACGCTGTATTGAAGTCAAAATTTATTAATAGCAATTCTCAGAAAATGGTGTAGCACTAGTATTGAATTGGTATCTGTCAAGTGTTCTACTGCATTGTATTGCTGTTGGCAAAAATTTTAAAAGCATCATTCACTTTAGTAATATTATTTGATGCAATCACCTAGTAAAAGAATTGCCTCTTGGAGTGGAGTGTGAGTTATGCGTGCATGGTTCGAATCCTTGCAGATATTGGCTAGTACCCAGCACTGGGCTTTGCTCTCCCGGAGGGAGTATAATCGCCAGGGGACAGTTTCCCCTACTGGCAGTTGCCCAACAGCCCAGGTGGAGACTTCCTAGGTTGGGCCCTTGCCTCCTGGGTTCAGTAACTTGGTAACATCCAGTGCTTCAGTTTGGCAGGTATTAAGATTTGATTGTCTGTCGCCGTTGATCTTCTCATCAGTAAGTGGGTTGCAGCAGAGATGCAACATTGGGGAATTGGGCATTTCAAATTTGGTGGAAAGATGGAAGAACAACACCTGACTTTATAGCTAAAAGTCCCGTATGTGTTTGTGATTTTTAACAAACCAGCTAATACACAATATAATAATTTCAGTCTTGGTTTTTTTTGTGCTTTACCCTTGTAACACATTCAGTGGTCAGAAAAAAGTACCCTCCCATAATAAATATATTTTAAAATGAGTGTGATAATGATTAGCACTCTCAGCATCACGAACCAAATGAAAATGGTTATACAGGTCAAGAGAAAAAGAAGACAAGCAGTGAAACCTACATAGCTACATTTATAAGACCTCTAAATGCACAAAAACCTTATATAAACAGGCTCAAATTCCCTTGTAACGCCTAATGTATGATTGCTTGCCAAACTTCAGCACCATCTAATTACAAACCAGCATACATTGCAAGGTTGTGTATGGGCTACAGTAAGGGAGAGTTTCGTTGCCAGGTAAGAAGTTTCATTGCCTTTCCCTAGTTTAAATTACATAAAATGTAGACACATTTTGCCAGCTGAATTATTTGATGGCCAAAAGTAAAAAAAAAAAAAAAGTAATAATGCTGACTAACTGTTGCAACCAAGGACAATGGAACATAATTGCAAAATAAGCAGTCGTTTACAGACCATTTCCATTGAGCCACATGACTCGAAGTGGAATGCGTTCTCTCTTGACACTTAACTAAAATGATAAAGCTGTTATACTAACACAGCAAATAAATCTGTTATTTCTTATTTTTTATACAATACAAAAATAATCATCACCAGTATGATCCCATTTTTGGGTGAACAATACCTGTTGATTTAACAACATACTATTTGTACTCATTCATGTATATCATTTTCTTCTGTGCAATCAACATTTACCTGATTTTTGCTATAGATTCCCAATACGATTTCATGTTTCATTTCAAATTTGTGGTGCCAATCAACTGAATGCAATCAGCTCAGTAATTACTGATCTTATATGGAAATATGTAATAAAAAATTAAAATGCATACAAATGTTGACTATGAGTAATTAGGTACCAGGATTCTGATTTGATAGTGAAAGTCTCCTAAATAATAATTGAGGAATTACAACAGCTGACCACAGGTGCTGCCAAGCTGTAAGTAAAAATATAACCAGAATCCAAGGTACATCCATAATTACACTGAGGAAGGCGTTCGACAAAACATTTGTTTTCTTGACATAACTCTGTTACAAATATAATGTTCATAAAGTCTAAATAAAACCCATTCAGAGGAATGTACTGTTTACAGTATGGGTCTATCGGGTACTGTGTAATCTGGGGATTCCAAGGCTTGAATCATTTGACATGCTCAGAAATTCTGAATAATCAGGCTGTATGCATTTTTTGTTTGACTATTTTCATGGTCCTGATGTAAAGGAAATCATTCAATTATCACACATTAGCATCAAATTAAGAAACTAAAATAACATGTTAGTTCTGAGAATGCTATTTATCTTAACATGATGGATTCAAATGAATTCCAGCTATAAAGAGATTAGGTATTGGTTGGACTGCCGAATACGAATGATGTTCTTTCTTATCCCAACTGAATGCAGATCCAAAAGTTTAATTTATATCAATAATTTAAACTGCAAAAAAATATAGTCTTGGTCAAGAAAAGCAGGACATGAAAAGTGGGTAAGAAATAAACCTATAATAATAAGCAGATACAGAAAATGAGATTTGGTGGTGGAAAAGAGGGGTATAAGGTTGCCATGGAAAAACTAATGACCTTAATCTCCAGAACAGTTTGGGGAAGAGTCCCTTTCCTCTAAGACACAGGCAATGCCATTTCAGAGTGGAATGGAACAGGGGACTACAGTTCCCTGCTCCCTTTGTAGAATGTGTTATCCAGATTTACATATAACATGGCACTTAACTAGTGTGGTGTTTACAGTATCAAGCCATCTGGTGGTGATGTGGGCTGGTTGACAAAAACTAAGGCTGGAGCCCAATTGATGATACTTGGGTTTGCCTGCAAAAGGACTGGGAGCACCAGTACACTTAGATGGTTCCCATCTGAAAAAAACCTACATTTATCAAAAGACACTAAACAGTAGCAGCAAAACTGTGTGTGCTTATTTAATGCTAACTCGGCATAAAATAACAAAAGCAATCAGTTATTTTTTCTCTGTTGTTCCTTGATTTGTTAATAGAGCTTGTTAGTACTTTTAAAGGCCTCTGTAAGGATAGTGGTGCCACTACTAAAATGCAATCTAAGTGAAAGGTAAATGGTCTTGCTGGCACTCATTAAGAGACAAACTGAATCAAGGAGCTATGCAAAATATTTGAGTATGACGTTTCACAACGTTTTTTTTTTTTTTTTGTATCTGTAATAAATCGATTAAAAAAACTATTGCCAGCATAGGTATGCAATAGAAATTGGTAAACACAATGGGGTCTATTCAATTGATTTAAATGGTGGTTGATCTAAATACTGTTGTAGCTTAAATAATTAAAAGAAAACCTGTTTGTCCAAGTCAAGTTTGTTATTTTTTTATACTTTTAACTGTGGTGATATGAAAATCTGCCACTGTTTATATTAATTAAATAGACCCCAATACCATAAATTGACCATGACTTCACATTAATGTTGACTAAAGCTAAATATGCACAAATGCTGTAGTTTTGGATGCTGTTGTCAGTTTATGAATACAAGATCTTTCACAAAAAAAATGACTTTTCTTTATCACCTTGGGATTTTAATATTAATTCTGTTATAATGTTCACTTTTGAGATTCTACTGAAAATATAATTAATTTATATGACAACTACTAAGACAATTACCACTAATAATAATAATAATTCAAAGCATACCTTTTAACTGTGAACTTCCTTAAAGATCCAATTTGTTCATTACTGATAAAAAAAGAAAATCTCTATTGACCTTCAGCTCCTTTACACCGTCTCCCTTAACAATTAATCAAGTTGAAGTGATAACTATTTCATTATCAAGCTCATGCATCACTTCTGCACTCAAACTTTGAAAAGCGTGAACAGAACAGGCAGAGCAATTAATAACACAGCATTACTTTGATTTCCTAATTAAGACAGGGAGGGCTGGTGGCTTTTTTCAGAATAAATCTTCAAACTATGAATTAAGAATCGGAATATTTGCAATTTCTATCATGAGAATTACTTGTACATACAGTCAATAAAAGCAAAAACTGCTAGATTCACTGTTTCTTTTATTACAGCCGTATATTTGCCTGTCATATTTGCTATTTATGTAAGCTTATGACTATGTAATATGCTGTTGGTGTTCGTATACATTGCCATCCCAATTCCCAGAATGCTTCAACACTTGGCTTGTCTTTAAGACTCAAAACAATGCACTGACACACTGATGCTTCTTGTTAATGGCTGCCTCTGGTTTATCAGCTTGCATCAGCTTAGATCCAGTATTGCCTCTTTTGCATTAACTCTTTTCATGTTTAAATGGCGATATTAATTACCATGAAGTGTTATTGCCCTGCTTTTGTTAAACTCTTCACAATTGGTGCAATGTCTAAAAGTGGCATAGTGTTTATCGGTCTTTGTGGTCATAGGAGGCTGTGTGGTCCAGCGTTTAAAAAAACGGGCTTATAACCAGGAGGTCCCCGGTTCAAATACCGGCTCAGTCACTGACTCGCTGTGTGACCCTGAGCAAGTCACTTAACCTCCTGGTGCTCCATCTTTTGGGTTAGACGTTGTTGTAAGTGGCTCTGCAGCTGATGCTTAGTTCACACACCCTAGTAGAAAATATCAATCTCAATTTACAAAACTATTTGTTAGTAAATTATATGTATTAACTACTTGACAACAACTAAATGACACAGAATGTAAGCCACAGATATGTACATTTTAGAAGCAAACAACTGATCAGTAAAATAAAGAAACAAAAAATAGTGCTCATCGACTAATAAAAATGATTACATATTGCTAAACACTCTCGCCACCTTTTAGATTTAGTACATGTAGGATGTAAAACACTTACAAATCTATCATTTACATCTGTGCCTTTTAACCTGCTTTAAATGGTACCAGAAATGTGCACTACAGTAAAATATTAATTGGTTCACCTCTCAACTTAGGGAAGTTTTGTTTGTATTTTGTTCCAGTAGGTGAATCAGATTGTGAAGAGTGTAATTATGTTTTTACAGTTACATTTCGGCAGATTTAATCAATTACCCAACATTTTAGTGAGCTACTAACCTAGATTGGCTGGAAGTGTAGCTGGAAACCACATGGAGACACTCTTTCACCCCAGTGTACTCAACAGCCTAGTTTTTTTAGGATTCCGTTCTGATCAGAAGAGGGAGGGCTTTCACTTCAGATCTTGCAGCTGCAGACCCCAGGCTCATGCACCCCAGTGTGTTACATTTTAACTTCAACTGGTTGGATTATCCTCATCCGTTTTGAAGGAAGAAGTAAAATAGTATAATCAACTGCACCTGCACTTGTTGTTGGTGTTTTGTTGCACTGCTATGTGATTTTATCATGGTCAGATACTGGTGGGGCCAGAAACAACTTCCCCTGGATTTCTGTGCTTGTAAAGTCTGTCAAATTGGGAATATATCACTCCCAAATGATTTGCTTTCAGAATATGATGATAAGAAATGTATTTTGCCAAAAAAGCAGCAAATTTGGAAGTTGTAAAAGAAATTAAACTTTCACACACTTTTTTTGTTATTACTCTTAGTTTTGCTCTCGTAAGTTTGAGCACTTAGACGCCTCTAAAAATTGAAAGTAATGGTAAATGTGCCATTTATTCTGTTACAAATTCTACAGCCTTCCTACACAGCAGGGCTCTTTGAACTTCTGTCTAAAAGCAGTGCCTGCATTTGACTATAGTTGCAGCGGCAGTCTGTTCAGCATTGCACAGCCACTTCACTAGATCAACAGTCCAGATCTGTAGCATATAACAAAATGCTGAACCCTATATTTCAAATTTATAAAAAAATGTTTCTTTGAATACTGCTTCCCTTAAAATGGTCATGGGCCTGTGTGGTATTTAGTAAATAAGGAGGTCACTAAATCCCCTGTGTAGTGCAACAGCCTGGAGATCAAATTAATAATATCTTATTGCTTCAGCAAAATAGCACCTTTCAGATGTTCAATTGAAGCACAAAATTAGCAGCACAAGTGTGCTTGTTTGGTTCACACTGGCATACCAGCAAAGAGGTTTCAGGGGAAGGCCTTGAAGCTGAAAATGTCAGCAAACTGAGGTGGTAAAAAAATAACTGTTCTTTCAGATTAATCAGAGAGCCTAGAAGGTTAACGAGTATAATAAGCAGACAATAATAAATCAAATTTGTATACAGTATAAAACTGAACATGATTGTGGGATACTGTAGCTTGAAGTCCCCAGCTCAGATTGACCTCAAAACACTGAAAATGGTCATCACAGCAGAAGAGATTTAGTGAGATGAACTACTCTGTGTGTGTGATGAGAAGCAGCTTCTATCTACCCCCATGTCTATCTAACATTAACTTGAATAGCGAAATAGTCCCTGGTAAAGCTTAAAAAAAAAAAAAGCCTGATCTACAATTACCTGGATAATTAAACTTCACTGAGGCTATAGTAAAACTATTCTTTTTTGCAATTTGACAGTGTTGACATTTTTTTTGTGTTGAAAATTTTGTAGTTGCCAATTATTTTTTTATTATTTTCTCACCGCTACCACCCCTGCGCTGATTTGGGAGGGCTGTCCTCTGAAGCGTGCCATCAGCTGACCTCTTCTTTTTCAAAGTGCAGGCTCAACATGCAGCCACCTCAGAGCTACAGTGCCGGAGAACAACGCAGCTCTGGGCAGCTTACAGGCAAGCCCGCAGGTGCCCGGTCAGACTACAGGGGTCGCTGGTGCACGGTGAGCTGAGGACACCCAACCCAACCTAAGCCCCCCCCAGCCTGGGCGGCAATTGGCCAATTGTGTGCTGCCCCCTGGGAGCTCCCGTTCACGGTCAGCAGTGGAATAGCCTGGAATCGAACCGGCGACGTCCAGGCTATAACGCGCATCCTGCACTCCACGCGGAGCGCCTTTACCGGGTGCGTCACTCGGGAGCCCTTTTGACAATTTTTTTTAAGGTAATTTTACTGATTTCAACAATGGTTTAGGAACAAGATGCAACTGTAAAAAGCATTCTTTTTGCAAGGCTTAGTAGACCTGGTGAGGTCAAATATAATTTTATAAACATTGCACTTCATTATTCATTTGCATTCATGGTTGTGTCTAAAGACATTTTGCTTTTTTTTTTTCCTAAGGCTGTTCAGTACCTGAATACAATTTTAGTTTAGCCTGCAGCATTATTTTTTTATTCCACTCAGGAATCTTTCACATTAGAGTAGAAGATTTTCACAAGGGACTATAGGAGCATACTTTGCAGACTGGAAATCAAGTCAAGTGGAACTCGAAATATCTGAAGTTTAATCTGTGGAAATGTTTCATGCGGTCCTGTGTGACTCAAGTAGAAAACCGCTACTGTAAGGAATCAAGCCAGGGCACACAAATGAACATGAAAATGAATGAATGTAGGCACTGTCATTTCTTATAAGTCCAGTTTTAGTATATCTAGAGGGCAGCAGCTGGTACCGACTGAACCCTAAACAAAAAATAGCATTTGAATATTCTAAATGTTGTGCAGAAAAGAAGACTACAAAATGTACTTTTACACGCTTGTCTAAAGACGAGCTTGGATATTAAGGTGGATGGTTGTTTTTGTGTCATTGTGGGTTGATAAGGTGGATCCAAAAGTACTATTGCATATCACTAGATCAAATCAATTTTCATAGATCAAAGAAGCTTACATTTGCTTCTAAAAAAAGGCATGATTAAGTCAGGTTACACTGGTGTTACTTTTCATACCTTCTCCAATCAGTGTGAAACAAACACTGCAGCGTTTCCAAGGAACAGTCGCTATCTGACGACAGGCAGTTCTCACTAATGTCACTAGTTTTGAATACAAACACTCAGGAGGAACTTCAGATTCTGAAAGTGTGTGAAACACAGGTATAATAACTGTTTTTCACACATACGCAGGTGCTGTACCCATTAAGCGGTATATTTTCCCTGTACATGAACATGTCTGTACAGTAATTAGCAGATACTGATCATTACAAGAGAATTTAAGTTGGAGGGTTTAAGTTTGGATAGCACCAGTGCCACCTGGTGACTGAACAGTGTAACTTCCTTACATTTTCTGCACACCACTGGTCATTTAATAAACCAAAGCTGTCATTTAGGATCAATTACAATTCATAATGAGATTTGAGCCAAGAACAAAACAAATACCACAAACTGTGATCTTTAAATGTGTCACAGACAGAAACCCAGTGTCGGGATATTCGTGGTGGAAAATCAACAGCTTAATGAAAATCTGCTCATTATTATTGTGCCCCTGAACCACTCAATTCAACTACTCAGCAAAAAATGCTGAGAGGAACTGTGCCCAAGTGTAAGTATGATAGAAAGCGTATGATGGATAACATTTATTTTCAGTTTTTGTCTTTCACTGCTTGTTCTGGTAATACATCTCAGATGGGGCATAATTGCTTGTTCAAACTCTTTATTTTACAGACTTGGACACTGCAGTGTAATCTGTAGCAAATGTCACAGTAATGAGCCTGTGGTCTAAAATAATACATTGGAAATTTTACTCCAGTAATATAGACATGGTAGCTCTTATCTAGCCTGTCCTTTTGTCCTATGTCATATTTTAAGATGTTTTATACGAATATGACAAACTGCAAAAAAAAAATCTAATTTTATATTACTCTGGGTTTCTTTATTAAAGAAGTTTTCCTAAACAATACCATTTCATCTGAATGAGAAAGATTGTAAGATTACCTTTTTTAAACTGGCTTCCCAGAATTGACATTGTGTGTGTCAAGAAACCCTTAACAATCCAATAATTAGTAAAATTCTAATTGGAGATGCATATATTTTTATTAAAGAACTCAAAGACCCTTCATCCACCTTACATAAAACAAAATATTAACAGATTGCAGATGATCTCCTGAAAGAAACACATTGAAAAAATGGTAGAAATTCTATAACAGCACCAGGAGTCTGTCAAAAAACAAGGAAGGGGCAAAGAAAAAAAAATTGCTTTAATCTAAATGTAATACATGTATCTGAAATGACTTCCAGTGAACGTTGAGGAGAGGGGGCTACTAAAGGAACGTGGACTTTGAAACAGTGTAGCTAGTAAAATGGGCAAACTCAGCTAAATAAGCATGTTTGTTCTAAAGATGTCTAGGATTTTGACAAGCATGGCTGTTACTGTATGCTTTTTTTTTTTTTTTTTTTTTTTTTTTTAACACCATAAGAGGAGACAAGAGGCTGCATCTCTTTAAAGTTCAGTCTGAAGCAAAATATCACTCCAAAAGTAGAACTGTTAAGTGTGCTTTCTATTTTGTGCTGGAATCTCTGGCTGTCTGGTGACAATGTACCCTGCATGAAGGTAGAGTATCTAGGCTGGTGACTCAAAAACAGCGAGAAATATTTTTTTTTAATTAAACCATTACTGTGCTAGCTGAGGAATCACAACAATGAGGTAACAATTAGAACAAGCACAATAAATGTGATCACTTAAGTCAGCTTGAGACAGCATCTGTCTCCTTTGTGATTTTTGTCTTTAAAAGCAAGTGCAATATAATGCCAGCAAGTGCTCTATTTTAATTCGATCTACCACTGTTTATGTAAAATAAATAAAGCTTACATAACATTTCAAAACTGTATACAGCTACAGCTACCCAGTACCCTCTAATTGTAACTTTACATCAAGTTACTGGAACACCTACACATAATGGTGGCCTCTGACCTCTATGCCACAACCATTTTGTCAGCAGTTTCGTATTTAACTGCCAATAATACAGAGAGAAAAAACAGAAAGATGTACAATGACCTTTGCCATTATCCAAAGTGTCCTGTTAAGTTAGCAGGGCAGCAATTTATACTATTTAGTCTGCTGAATACCTCAAAACTACACAAAGGATGGATGGGCAACACAGATCCAAAGCAGCAAGGTATACACAGTGCATTTTACTACATTCCGTGTGATGAAACAAAACAAATACTCCAGAGGAGGTTTGATAAACACTGGAGGTTTTTGATAAGCAGTAATAAATAGAAGCAGCTTTGCTGACATACAGTAAGCCGCCGCTGTTGTTGTTGTCAGAAAAACCACATGCATCCCTGCCCGATAATCAACCTGAGCTGAAGAAGAAACATTTACATGAAAATCTAATGGTTAAGCATGGCTGCTCACTCGGTTTAACCACGGTGTCCTCAGAAACAGCTCCACCAACAGGGATGCTGGAAAGACTGCAACATGACATTACAGCACAGATTCCTCATACTTTTCTTCCTCTGCTATTACAAATTGTAATTCTGTGGACATTGCTACACCGAACACAAGCACAATTTGACATACTGTCAGTCTCTCCTTGGGAGACGCTTGAATGTCAAGGGTTTGCAGTGCTATTCTACTATATTCCCACATGTCAGCTCAGCAGCGATGATGGGGCAGATTGGTTTCTGAGGTCTTGTTTTTGCAATGGGTTTGACCACGACCCCTTGGCTATACTCACTATGTTTTTACATAGCAGCCGAGGCAGGGTGGGGGTGTGTGGTGCTTCAAGCCCCTAGTGGGAGCTGGGTGAGTTGTCAGGACAAACTGCAGGCAAAGCAGTGTGTCTGTCTACTATGCGGAGGGGCTACCTTTCAATCTCACCCCATGCACTCCGCAGTGCTATTACACATGTGTTATTAAGTTTCTGTTGCTTTCTGACATCAAAATTAGATGAATACGTTTATTATTGCTGTTATGCAAAAGCAAAAAATACGAGACAAACTAAAATTAATGTTGCAATACCTATCATAAAAGGTACGTCTTATGAAAGGCTGAAGTACCTACAGAAAGCGGGAAAGCCGTGTTTTAACAGTACCCGTGAGAAACTGCTAGTTCTAGTGACATTTACAACTAATGAGTTGTTAAATTATTATTATTTTTATTATTTTTATTTATTTATTTTTTTAAAGAAAGTTGGGTTTTGTAAGTATGATATGCATGATTTTATTTATTTATTTATTTACCAAAAGTCTAATTAATCAAAACTTTATTTGATCCCCATCTTCTGGATAGGGTCCATTATAACTAGTACCTGGTGATCTCTGAAAAGTCTTTTTCTTTTAAGTGCTTCTGTTAACAGTTACATTGATATAGGACCATCATAGAATTTCAAAGTGCTTAAAAGAGAAGTGAATAACAAATACAATAGCTTTTGGCACCTAGAATGAAAAGTTCTTTTTCTAGAATTTTGATATCATCATACCGTCATCGTACTTTTCAATTTTCTGGAAATGCATAATCCAAGCATGGACCGCTTGGGGGAGTAGGCCAGTGCCAGCATGGGTCACTACGAGTCAAATTCAAAAAACAAATTGAAGAATCATTGTCTTAACGAAAAAAGAATAGTACCGGATATCTTTGCTGGATAAAATGGTCCCATCAGGAAGTATTGTTTTTTCATTATATCTATAAAGTAATGCTGCACTATCTATGAAGTTAATTTTAAAGCATGAAGCTTTGCTTTTTTAGGTAAGAGGCTGGTTTACTGCAGAAATATAAAAGCCAGACTATCCCTGAAGGTATGAGAAAATTCAGCACTGCTGGTACTGGTGCTCCTAACAGAGAGGAATGGATAAAAAACATTTTAGACATTTAAATAGGGCAAGCTGCCGAGATGACAGTGGAAAATGTTTACAGTACCATACTGTAAGCAGCTTTCAAAATGGTTCAAAACATAAAAGTGGGGTTGTAGCCTTTGAAAAAATACAATTTACATGGTTCTGTAGTTCCAAATAGTTACAATATGTTAGCACAGTTACTTAAAAATGGATGAGACCTTTGTGGGTTTGAAGAAGGGATCTGTTAGAGCTATCATAAGGAAACTCTTGGTAAGAAGTCTGAACAGACACCGCAGGAGATTTTGACGCTGAAGGAAAAGCTTCAAAAAGCAGGCCGACTGTGTTGTGCAGCAGTGGAGACAGCAATTGACCTCAGCCCAGAACATCAGAAGAAAGTCAGCTGGCATAACAACTCAGCTGGCTGCACACCTACACTGTTACCAAGAAGCCAAGTATCAACTCTTTATACATGGATGATGTTTTTATAAAGGTGTATTATCATGGAAAACCTACTGTTATGTATCACTAAATACAGGTATTCACAATACAGTTTGTACTGTACTGTGTTTTTGTTTTTTAATTTGTGAAACTACAGTTAATAAAAGCAACAGATATTCAAATATTGACTCCCAGTCAGGTGTTCTGTATGACCAAACCCAAACTATAAATACTTCCATATCTGGTCACAATATCACAATGTCAGGTGACTGCATTCAGACCTATTCTAGTATCTAAAGTGTGTAGAAACTACACAAACAGCCCGTTACCAGTATGGTAATAGTAATAAATAAATCAGTTTTTGTTTTTCTTACCTTGGATTTTACTGCCCAATAGCCCTCTGTCCCATACTGTACAGTTTTTAGTGACGTGAGGTAGTCATAACTGATAACCAGTGTCTACAACAATAAAAATACAAAATAATATGTCATTTATCAATTACATTACAATTGCCTTTTTAAAATCAAGATTCTGTGGTATTTGAGAATACAACAAGTGAAAAAATAGATAAATATATAACTCAGCTGTTTGATTCTTGTTTTGTAAAATGAACCTGTGTTTTACCTCTTCCAAAAGATAGGAGTTCAGAATTAGAGACTGAAGTAAACGCTTTGAAAATATGGCCCACTGTATCTAAAAATGTACAGGTCACTTCCAGCTGGCATTCTGTTATACTCCAACTTAGGTTTGTAGGCCTTGTTTCCTTACCAACAGATCAAAATTAATAAACTGTTAAAATAATTGTTATTATTATTGATTATTATTATCTTATTTTGGTTTCTGGTTTAGTGTTATAGATAACGGACAGACACTGCCTAAGCACAATGCTGGCACAGCTGTGCAAACACCTCAGTCCAGACCTGCACTCTGTACCATTCAAACCTTGGCTTCGGTCAATCACAGCCACCTACTGCAATAAACTGTGTGGTAGTCTTGTGCACTGGAATCTAAGATTCAAACTGTGACCTGAGCAGGACTGGAGCCCAGACCTTGAAAACTTGAAATCTATAACAAAGTAAAAACAACACAGACCTTGTTTTTGTGTACAAAGTTACATTGTACTCAGTCTGCCATGTGAATGGGCATTAGCTTGTGATCAAAGAAAGAGAACAGATGACTGGGAATGTAGAAGCTTACATATTTCCAAAGGGAAAGCAGCTTCTTGGCTATTACTGTATTTCACGGCCCGTTTCATTAATCCTACAGGAAAGTTACAAATGGAACACTGAAAAAGAATTGGAACATAAAACTAAATAAAAATGGAGTCAATTGAGAAATGCAATTTCAAGCTGCAACAGAACGTTAATAGTAAGGGCCCGTTCTGATTGGCTGGTCAGCATTCTACACGTGACTCCACTAGTTGTTAGCAGCAGGGTATAGCACACATTTATCAGGCGGAGCAGGGCTTGGACATTTTTTGTATTTCTGAATTTATTCGTGACGTATAAATCCTGTCATTCATCATGACCCGTAGTATTGATTGAAGTAGTTTAATTGTAGCATGAATATACCTGGTTCGCTCAGACGAGAAGAACTTAAATGTTGGTGTACAATGTAATCTGCACTACTGTCTGTGGTACTACACACTGCCCCATGCGATCGTCGCACAACACACAAGCTTAAACTTTGCGACCCGACTGAAATCGACCGGTCCATCCTGTAAAATTGCATTGCAAAGCACAATACACTTTCCGATGCGACTGAAAAAAAAAAAAAAAAGTGTCAGTGTTTATCGGGCTTCATTAGGAAACTGATAGCATCCAGTAATCTTACGACCTAAACTGCACAGGTGTGCTAGTCCTGTATGGCACTGCCAGTACCAGCCTACTGTCCTGTCCCTGTTATGCCTTCAGATGTTGCACAGTGAGATTTTGGAAACATTACAGTATGTCAATAATATTTCAGCAGCTAACTGACATATTATGCAATGTGGATGAAATGTGGAAGCATTATAAACATCCAAAATATTAAAAAATACATTACAATAATATATGTTCTTAATAAGCTAAAACATCACTGTTAAATAACCGTAAGTGCACTGCATCTTTGCTTGGATTTATTCCAAAGTCAGATTTTTCGTCACTCACCGGTTTTTTGCCGACCCCTCAACTCATGCCCCCAGTTTCATAACTCGTCTCCGTCCTGCAGCAAAGCATTTCGGAACAGTTTTTTATTATTTTTTTATACCATCTAAGCGCAACCTTTTTGCTTAACTTTTTTTTTTTTTTTTTTTTTTTTGCTGGTTTCATAGACCCCAATTAGTTAATATAAGGCAAAATGCTCAAATAGAATACACTGTACAGTAAATAATATTGAGAGAATGTATTTGTATATTCTATATTAACGTTAGCATAATATTAAGCAGCCCTTCCAGTTGTCACACACTTATACAAGACACGCATGCTTGGACAGAACATTTACATTTCGTCTGCCATTCTGCTAAATGGTCAGTAAATTGCTCATTGTGAAAAAATGAACAAACCTACAGCGTTTCTGTTCGTACTTGCATGCCCGATTGGACGAACCTCTGACTTTTTTTTTTTGCATGGTAGACGTCTTGGGCGACGTATTTACAGCGTATGACATCAGACGCAAAGTTCCGGAGAAAGAAGATGTCGCTAACGAGGTGAGTAGTCTCTGGTGGAAATATTTCGTATATGTTTTTAAAACTTATATCCTGTTAAAAAAACGTTCGAGATACATTTTAAACAAATAAATGATATGTTTTGAACCATTCGAATGTCTTCTTTCAATGCCATATAAAATAAATGTTTAACATAAACAACATATTGGTTTGTGTAAGGCCTCACAGAAGCCTGGGGATAGATTTAAGTATAGGAAGGGGTTTTGTTTTGTATGAGTGGCTATGTGTATTTGACCATAAAAGCACTGTTATTGTAGCTTTGCAAATATAGTATAATTACGTACTTTAGCACATTAGTTTATTTTATGATAAACATGTCAGTTTCGAGAAAGTAAAAACAGTGTTTGCGAGCCTATACGCATGTTTAAACTAAAGCCATTGTTAGAATGAATTGGATGTTTGGATACAAGTATAACAAATAGGAAGTGTATTCGTCTTCTAGTGCGTGCCCACAGTAGCAAAACGGTTCTCTCAACTTTGTGTTTACAGAAGTTTGTAGCTGCACACGTTGTTTAGTTTCTTCAGTTAAACTTAAGAAACATTTTCAAAATAATCGTTGTCCACTAATGTTTTACATGATAAAATGTAGACAATTCTGTGATTTTCACCAAAGCAGCCGTTGAAATGGGGGTGCTAGACACAAGAATTAACATTATAAATATATTTTAGGGTGTGTAGGCTATATACATGAGCATAGGAGTTGTTCTACAAGTCTCTGTAATTTTGGATTGATTTGTGTTCCCAGCTTTTTACCTGCCCCAACTCAGCTTTCCCAGGACCAGCTGGAAGCTGAAGAAAGGTCTCAGTCGCAAAGGTCCAGGTCAACAGCACTGGTATCATCACGTAGAGAACCACCTCCCTATGGCTTTAGAAAGAGCTGGATTCCAAGGTCACTGGAGGTAATATTTTTAAAGATGTTATGTTTATTCTTATTTGAACGAATCTTGAGTTAAGATGCCCATTTTGTTGCTGTTTCTACTGTTATAATCATGTTTCTTTACTTAAACTCTATTTTTCTAACCCTTTCAGGACTTTGGAGATGGCGGTGCTTTTCCAGAGATTCACATTGCCCAATACCCGCTGGAAATGGGAAGAAAAAAGAAGACTTCCAATGCTTTGGCAGTTCAGGTGGATGCAGAAGGGAAGGTCAAATATGATGCCATTGCCCGGCAAGGACAGGGAAAAGACAAGGTTTGACTTTTACAAAGAGTTCTGTCTTACAGATTAAGCACATTCAAGTAATGGTGCAGCCGCAGGGCAATTTGTTGATCATTAAAGTACAGTAATGTGGTAGAAAGGCAGCTGGTCACCTTGACCTGCCAAACTCTTAATTTAGAAGCTTGCAGTTTTTATGTGTCTGTGTCTTTATATACAATGTCTTCATTTATTTCAGGTTATTTATAGTAAGTTCACAGATTTGCTTCCTAAGGAAGTTGTGAATGATGATGATCCAGGCCTTCAGAGACCAGATGAAGAAGCTGTTCAAGAGGTAAGACTTTGTATTCTAAATAAGTGTTTTAGTCAAATCAAAATATAATGCAAGACTCGTTATAAGCAGGGTTAACGACTCATCACATTTTTAGGGATCAGACAGGTCCCTTATTGGAATTTGGAGGCCACCGCAAAATCTAAAAATGTTTATTGTTGTTGCTGGAAAAGTTTAAAGGGGTAAACATTGTTTTGAAACACATTTGACTTGTGGTGGCTTTTTTCAATTAGATTATTTTTTCATGCATATACTTTTGGTTTACTGTATATTGAAAAAAAAATGTTTGTTTTAGTTGACAGAAAAGACAAGATCTGCTCTTGATAAACAAGTTTCACAGAAGATTGCAGCAGCCATGCCTGTGCGTGCAGCTGATAAGCAGGCCCCTGCTCAGTATATTAGGTAAGAAATGGTTGTAGTTTATAAAAACACAAAAAGTACACAATCATGTGTGGGTCTTAAGTTGGAATATTGTCAGTCATATGTTTGTGTTTCAATAATGTCTAATCTGTAATTTGTTATATTCTAGGTACACTCCATCCCAGCAAGGAGTTGCATTTAATTCTGGAGCCAAGCAAAGGGTTATTCGAATGGTGGAAATGCAGAAGGATCCGATGGAACCACCACGATTTAAGTATGTATCAACAGTAGACAAGATGGCTGCTTTTATCCTTTTAAAAAAAAAAAAAAAAAAAAGAATAATAATGTGAATTTCCCCTCGAGTTTGCAGTGTAAATTTAAATGTTTACAGTTAAATCTAAACAGTATCAACAATAACTTGTTTTTAAACCTTAGGATCAATAAGAAAATCCCTCGTGGACCCCCATCTCCGCCTGCACCAGTCATGCATTCACCCAGCAGAAAGGTACATTTTAACTTTTATTAACTAAAGGCTTTTTTTTTTTTCATTTTGCCGATTTTTTTTTTTTTGTTTGTTTGTTTTATAGCAGTCACAACTTTATTTAAATGTATTTACTGTAATTGTTGGCATCAATAACTTAAACACCCAACTCAACTATCAACTGTAATACCCCGGCAGTATACGTTTATTTTCAGTAACAATTTTTATTTTATTTTAGATGACTGTGAAGGAACAGCAAGAGTGGAAGATTCCACCATGCATCTCAAACTGGAAAAACGCAAAGGTTAGAAGTACTATGTTTTGTGCACATCTCTTATCTCTAAAGAAGGTATGTGTTGGTGGTCCCCGAGTGGCTCACCTGGTAGAAGCGCAGCCACGTGGTGAACAGTGTGAGTCATAAACCGCAGGTTTGTGCCCTGGCTATGTGAATTAGGCCAGTCTTTGCTGAGAATTGGCTTTGGTGCTGCCGTGAGTTTGCGTGGCAAAACCGTTGGGGACTGTTTCTCCTCATTGCGCTACAGGAAACCTTGCTGGCCAGGTGTCCAGTGTGTTCAAAGGCAGATACCTGCAGGGCTGTCCTTCAGAGGTCAATAGCTCGCTGACCTCTGCTCTTGAATTCCTGGGTTCCCATTGAACCTTTGGGACTCCTGAGCCATGTGGGAAATTGCTGCAGTGAGGGGAAAAGCAATTGGGCATTCTAAATTAGGAGAAAATCGGGGGTAAAATAATGACTGAACACTAAATAAAGGTATTGTGTTACAGTACCAACCTTCTAAATCCAATTGTTTTCAATCCTAGGGTTACACAATTCCATTAGACAAACGTCTGGCAGCTGATGGACGGGGACTGCAGACAGTTCACATCAATGAGAACTTTGCAAAGCTTGCAGAGGCACTCTACATTGCAGACAGGAAGGTATACATGCTTGAAAATTGATTTAATTGAACAAATACATAGTAAGCTTTTCTGTGCTTTTTATTTAATCAAATTGTTCTGTAATATATTTTTAAAGACCCTATGGCAGAGCAGACAATCAGTATTTGTTTGTCTCTTTCTTTTTTGGGGGCTAGGCTCGTGAAGCTGTTGAGATGCGTGCCCAGGTAGAAAAAAAAATGGCTCAGAAGGAGAAAGAGAAGAAGGAGGAGAAGCTCAGGGAACTGGCCCAAATGGCAAGAGACCGAAGAGCTGGCATCAAAGGTCATGGTGACAAAGGTACAGAATCCTAGGCATTTATGTTGCTGTAACAGATGATCTTATTACAGTCTACATACATTTGCATTAAATTAAGTGAAATTGAAGACTTGAACAGCATAATAGGAAATGTGAATTGAATGTCTGCTTCAGCAATAATTGTTATTGAAAGCCTTGCACAGGAGAACTTTCTATACACATTTGTTTCTTTACAATTACTTTTTTTCCTCTCCAGTTGCAGAGGATGGAGAGGCTAGAGAGCGTGATGAAATCAGACATGACAGAAGGAAAGAGAGACAGCATGACAGAAATATATCTAGAGCAGCTCCAGATAAAAGGTTGGTTCTATTTTAAACTGAATTACTTAAATAACCTTAAATAAATCTTAATGTTTAAAGGAAGAAGATCCTAACACAAATTCAGAAATGTAGAACTATATTGAGAGATTTGTGTGTGACTTGTTTTATGAAATATTAAGTATAATTTGTGAAATATGCTGTATCTGTTAAATCTGACCAGAAATGTTAAATGCAAATTCACAGCATTTTGCATAACTGCAGGTTTAGTCATTTTTTATTTTATTTTTTAATGTTTTGAATGTCTGTAGGTCAAAGCTACAAAGGGACCAGGACAGAGATGTCAGTGAACTCATTGCGCTTGGTCAACCCAATCCTCGCACTTCTAATGAGGCACAGTATGATCAGCGACTTTTCAATCAAAGCAAGGTAAGTTTATTTGTTAAATATTGTAGAACTACATTGACATTGCTTGTCCTATTTTGGGTTTACATATGTTTCAATTACCTGTCAAGTAATAAAAATAATTAGAAATAAGGCTATTTAATATTCTATCTGTTCACTAACTTTTTTTTTTTTTGCACTTAGGGTATGGATAGTGGTTTTGCTGGTGGAGAGGATGAGGTTTATAATGTGTATGACCAGCCTTGGAAAAGTGGCAGGGATATGGCTCAGAACATCTACAGACCCAGTAAGAATACTGACAAAGATATGTATGGAGACAATCTGGACACACTCATGCAAAATAACAGGTAATTGCATGTTCTCCTTTGCATCCCTGGCAGTGCTTTCTGATCTGAGCAGTTCAGAAGAGTTTTTATAATAGTTATATTTGTATAAGAAAAAATAAATACTCTCATTTTGTTAGGTACAGTGTATCTAAATTGTGTTCTGTTTGCCACTGCAGATTTGTGCCTGACAGGGAGTTCTCTGGCACTGATCGCAGACAGCGCAGAGATGGCCCGGTTCAGTTTGAGGAGGATCCGTTCGGTCTGGATAAGTTCTTGGAGGAAGCCAAGCAGCATGGTGGCTCAAAACGGCCATCAGATAGTGGACGTTCAAAGGATTACGACCATGATAAGAAACGAAGAAAAGAGTGAAAATACTTTTGGTCTCCTGTAAGGATCTGTTTTTAAAGACCTGAGCCTAATGTATATAACAGTCTGGTATTCTTTTAATGGTTTACTGTATTTTTAAAGCAGTTGCTCCAGCGTTAACCCCGATTAAGGACAGACATGGTGATGACATGAATCTCAAAATATTAATCTAAAATAAGAGTAATATGACTAAATAGGTTTACATTCCTGCAATGTTTTTCAATTGGCCATTTAACATAGCACACATTCTATTTGTGAGCATTGCAATATATATTTCTCTACCTGTTGTCTGCTGTAACCTTTGAACATATATAGTATGGAATACCGGATTTGAGTTTTTTTTTTTTTTTCACAAGGTATTTGTACAGTTAATGTAATACAATGAAATAAATGTTTAATTTTTTTTGATAATGATTACAAATTCACAAAACAATATTTATTGAAGGTTGCAGTAAAGAGACAAAAACACAAGTACATACAAAAAATATTTCCTTCAAATTGACTCCCCAACATCCCTACTTGACCATCGTCCAACAGCTGCTTGTCTATTTCTTTGAACTTGAAGCTTAAAAAAAAAAAAAAAAATTAAACATGTATAGAAAATGGTATAAGCTTGCTTGTTTAAACTCCTGTGATCAAAACTCCATCGTAGTCAAACTACACCAGTATGGATGGTGTGGAGAAGTAGAAGCAAAGAGTGCTCATTATATCTTTACAAGATGTGGCTAGCCAGCTGTACCAAGATGGGGTTTGGGTTAGGGACACATCTCTGGTTATCATGCAATTAAATAACCTATTTAGCACCCTCCCTACTTAGTTCAACCCATCTGTGGTTGATTTTAACTTGAAAATCACAACAGGTGCACCAGCTATCTCTAAAAACAAAATGATAGGATAGTTAACAAACTTAACTGTTGTATGGTCTGATATTGTCCCATCCAAGACCCCCTCAAAAACAACAACAGTGAGTGATGAGGAAACATTTAATTAACATCAACTTGAATGTGGTCACATTGCTGGGTACATTCCCTCATAAGCCCGTGCCAAGGATGTATGGTATATTCTAGCAGCCATCCTTGGTTGTTTTTGTATATATCTAACAAGCATAAGTGACGAATAAAGGTCAGACTTTTTGCAAGTTATACAAAGTTTGATAATTATGAAACTTGTTATGCTTAAAATTAAACCTATTTTACTGATAAAAAGAATCAGTACAAAGTTTTGTGAAGAGCTTTAAAAGTACAGAATTTCAAGAAAGGTGGTTCATAGTGGGCACCTATATGCATGTTTGCTGGGAATGTCTCAAAAATCGAGATTTTTGGAAATAAGTTGTGCCAATTATGTCAGGATTGGTTAGCATTCAATTGCGCAGGGTTGACTGCGGCAAAGAAAGTTATCCTGAGGGGCTGAGTGGAGCCTGACATAGCATACAAATTGCATGGTTACAGAGAGATCCACAGTTAGATTACATTAAGCCAGCTCTGCCACGGTAAGTATGTGGACGGGTGTAGTTTCACAAACCATTGGCAGGTACAAATATAATGTGGCCTCATCATCAGAAACAATAGCATTAGACTGATTCATTTGGGTTGTTGATTTTTATTTTATATTATGTTTTCTTTATCTGTTATTGTGATTTTTGTTAATTTGTGCAAAAAATAAAATAAAAAGGTGATTCATAAAGGGTCAATGTAACGCTTATCCATTCAATTTTTATAATTCCTGAAAATATAATTTCAAACCACAACCTTTTTTCATTTTTTAAGAAACCAGAAAACTCAGTTTTGGTAACGAGACCATATTTGAGTTTAATTTTCAGAAAACGTAAAAAATGAACTGATAAGCGTTACACAGACCATAAAGCAATGGTCATCAAAGCCTGTAACAATTGTAAAAAAAAAAAAAAAAAAAAAAAATACCTTTGCGCCTTCCACAATATGTGAATCCTTTTGAAGCGCATTCTGGAGACCTCCTTCACTTGAAAACCCAATCCTGCAGAAACCCTTGTGGAACCCTGTATCCTTATCCTGCGAAAAACACAAAATAGACAAAATAGCTGATTATATATATATATTATATTATATATATATCATATATATATATATATATATATATATATATTATATATATTACACATATACATACACACACACACACATATATATATATATATAGATAGATAGATAGATAGATAGCACGTCATTTAAATATACAGCACATATGGTTTTCACTGACAGTAATGTACACTTACAAAAGGCAGCAAACACTTCTTAACATGTCCAAATTGCCCGAAGTATTCCTTCACTTCCTCTGCAACATAAAACATGTACCAAATACTTAATGCAAGAAAGTCAGAAATATGAATTTACACAACAATGTAAAATTACTATGTACTGTATGTCCTAAGTGCTCCGGCTGCAGACTCTTAGTACTACTTTATTACGATATGTCAATCACTGGATGCAGATTTGTATAAATACTTATCTTAATTTAAAAAATAAATAAATAAATGATTGATTTAAACAGTTATAAAACGAATCAGATTCGATGCAGAGCAGTGGTTAGGTCAATGTCATGAGGTAATTTGCCATGCTTTCCTGAATTACTACACGATGCTACATAATGCACAAATGACACTAATAAAACTGTTAGTAGTTTAATGCCACATATTTCTAAATTTCTGATACTCACTACTAGCCAAGGTCCATGGGATTTTTGAAACAAAAACCTCGAACACCTTCTTTGTGGAAGCAGCCATCTTGCAGTTTTGACAAATCCACTTTGACCTTATCACCACGTGATGTTTATTAGGGCTGTTTAAAAAAAACCAAAAAAAAAACACGAAATCTAGCAAAGCTCATGAAATTAAACTGAAATCACATAAAACAAAAATAGTATTTAATTGAAAAGAGAGTATTTAATTATTTAATCGGTTTCGGTGCATTTTGTTCGTGTTGGTGTAGAGTTGAAAGGTTAGAGGCGGGCGTGGCTGCTTCCATGTTAGCGCAGGTGGGAAGATGCTTTTAGAAAGCTGTTTAAATTCTGTAGAAGAAAAAAACCCACCTCCTGATTTGAGCGATGTCATAGATTTTTCTAAATCTGGCAATCATTCTGGAAAAGTAAGCAATGTAAATTGTAGATATAATTGTATTTTTTGTTTGTTAGTTTGTTTATTTATTTGTATTGATGTACGTACAGTACTTGTTCATTTATACCTTAAACTGAACTAGTTACAGAACACTCCATTTTTTTTTTGTTTTGTTTTTTTTTTTTTTTTTTTTTTTTTTTTTTTTGTCACAGACCCTATAGCACTAATCTTGTTGGTCTATCTTACCTAAAGTGATATTAACCAGGATAGTGCTAATCAGGGTCTGTGATTTTCTATAGAATTCCAGTGAGATCCATATATGTTATGCTTAAATTAATGAAGTTCAGTGTGTGGAAAAAACATTGAAATCTGAAAAACACACACACACACACACACACACACACATATATATATATATATATATATATATATATATATATATATATATATATATATATATATATATATATATATATAATGTGTGTGTGTGTAAGTTAAATCCATTTATAGGCCATGGTGTGCACTGAACTTCAACATCAAAATCCCAGAATTGGCAGGTTGCCCAGGTTAGTTCTTGGCACACTTTTTGTTGAGAAATAACGGATAGATGGAACAATAGTTGTATTATTTTAAGGAAGTTTACTACATTTTTTACTGCTGCACAAAACTACATAAAATAACAGATCTCAGTTTAGCGCACTACTCACGTTTTATTTGTTTTTTGTTTGTTTCTGTGTTTATGTTCTACTTCTGTCTGTTGTATAACTTTTGGGATTTGTATACAATACAATTTTGTTGTATTGTAGTGCTTTTCAAAATTAGTATAACTTGCTTTACACCTAATTTATTTTTGTATGAATACAGGGGTTATAAATGTATCTTTATTTATTTGTTTGTTTGGGAAATCTCTTTGTTGAAAATTTTATAGGAACAAACCTACACCTAAAAATAAGTGGGTACTAACATTCAAACCCCTTTCCAGAGGAATATGGATAGTTCAGAATGGAACTGTAGATTTGAAAAATATGTTTTTTATTATTAATGTTCATCTGTGATCTAAATGCAGCATTACTAAGTGATGGAGACGCCTACAGAGCTGGTCTTTATCCTGTCTGCAAATGGAAGGCATTTGGTCTTGATGGCTACCCAGGTAATTCAGTATAGAATGCTACTTTTTATTTTATTGAGCTAAGTTGCAGCTGAAATTAAAACAGGCTTGAATGGTTTCAATTTGGAAACATTTTTTATGTTGTTTCTCTCAGCCCAGTTAAATACTAAAATGTAACTGGTGCAAACAATTCAGATTTTACTTTCCATTTTTCTTATACAAATATTACTGTTTTTACATTATGAAGCTTTTAAAATGTATTTTACCATTGTAAGTGTACGACAATTTCATATAACTTGACCAGAGCTATCTTTCATATATGCCTCAATTTATTCTGGGTAACTAAATACATTGTAAATGCTCCCATCTTTTTAAGAACAGGGACAAGACTGCAAAGTTAGTCATTTTTTTGGTGTGTGTGTCTAAGGACAATTTATTTTAAAATTTTACCTGACATCCTCAAATGGAGCTCTACTATAGTCTTAAGTAATTTCTGCATGACTAAAGCTTACAGTAGAAAACTTGCATTCATAAGTTTCAGCAAGTCAAAACCTGTAGATTGTTTCAGTGAAGTGTTCCCTTTAACTGTTTTATCTCAGATGTTGAAGTGAGATTTAAATGTGTGACACTAAAAATGAAGATGAATGGCTGCTTTAAGCTAAAACACCTTTTTAAGTGACAAAGAAGATGACTTGAGTATATAAGTTATAGTAAGGAAAGCAAATAAAGTATTATGTAACTGCATATCTCCTAGTCAAACGTGATGGGTAAGGAACAAGAGTTATACTGACAGACAATTGCCTAATGGAAAAGCGAGATTCATTTTTGATTGACCCCACATTAAGTTTGTGATGCTGACCGACGACCAAGGTGGTATACAGGATTTTTTTTTGTTATCTCAGCATGCAGATGGTATACACAGCTAGAACAGACTTATTGTAATGCTGTGCACAGAAGACTGGCAGATAGCATGAGATCCAACTGAGAAAACCTTTTCCCTCTCCTCAGGGATGTGAGAGTTTCATAATAACATCTAAAGTATTCAAAAAGTAGGACTCTCACATAGATCGTCAGGTGAAGTTGGAAAGGCTTTTTTTCTTTTAATGTTGATGTAGTCTATTTTTGTATCATTTTAATGTATTTATTATTTGCAGTATTGCCAATTGGGGAATCAGCTTATCTGTAAAGGGATCAATAGATTTCATGGCTGCCATTAACTGCATATAACTGCTCAGTGTATTTTTCTATTAGGACACATTCGAATAAAGGTATGGATCAGGGTTTTTTTTTTTATTGATTGTTGATTGATGGCATTTTTTAATACCTGATTTTTTTTTCACCTGAAATAATTTTTTACTATGATGTGTCTTTTTTTCATTTTTTCATAAAACAACTGGGTCCTTGAAAGAAAGTAGCATTTAAATGAGTATAACAGTGCAAATAATTATTTGATTGTTGTAGTGTATCTGGTTATGCATCAACTGTGGTTATATTCCCCGTTGTACTTTGTGTACTCTATATTTTAGTCAATTCTTGCACTGTCTTTGCTCCCTTTTGTGGAGGTTCTTGTCTTGTTTCACAGCCGCTGCTATGGGAGGAAAGCTGCAGGAGCTGCAGTACCTTGAGACTGGTGCAGCTAGAACTTAACAATTATCTTAGACTTCTTTTTCAAATGATCATTGACAGGCCTTCTGTCAACCTGTAATATGGTTATGAGTTCACTTGGCTTTATGGAAGCTCTCAAAGCCGATCTGTGAGGCCTGTCTGAATTGTCAAATAACATTTAGCCAGATTGATCTTTTTTTTAACAGGCTTTATTTTCATCTCAAACCCGTTCCTTCCTGGTTCACAACATCACTGGGTGAAACAGTATCTCAAAGTATATCCTCAGAAACCCAACATCTGCAATTTAGACATGCATATGTCGCCAACGGACACCGGCAATTTGTGGGAGAAAAGCAGAGATCAAATGAGGTAAGTCGTAATCTGCATTGCCAGTTTCTATCAGCGTCTGATGTCTATTTTAACATTACTCCCCTCCATTCTTTGAAACAGTCTTAAGTAGTTCTAGTTCAGTGAATGAGAAAGCTTAAGATGAGCTTCAGTAGCAAGTTAATTTTCTTAGACTGTTCTAATGAAGTCACTGGTTGGAGCTAACCGTAATAAACTGTAACGGACAAAGCTTGAAAATATCTGCATTCTCTCTGGGGCTTTAGAAATAAAAATCCAGTATGTATTTTTAAAAGAGGTAAAAAGCTACAATGAAACTGTATGTACCTCATGCATTTTGATCACAGTGGTTGTTCAGCTAGGAAGACTGGTGATGCGTATTTTCTGAGGTCTCTTATGTTTAATTCCTCTGTGCTGGAATTTTTTTTTGGCTCTACTTCTGTATTTCCAGATTCAGAGTCTACTGCTGGCATCCTTCTATTACATAAACTTATTATAAAACATTGTTTCAGCTTGAGTTGAAAAATGCAAGAGTTCTACAATGTCTCACAAACCTGCATATAACAGCAATATTTAATTATTCTATGCAACCTACTAGATCCAGCCAAAAAAATAACAAGTGCTAGGGCAGTTATGGAGAGCAAGACCTGCTTATATTGTACTATAAATGTTGAGTCTTTTCACATCTTTTCACAACTGGGATGAATCACACAGTGTAAACACCAGAGTATTTCCAGAATACGTCCTCGGCGTGTTTACACTGAAAAAAGTGACCGGAATCCGTCCTCTCAGTCCAGAATACGAACTCAACATTTGAGAGGATAAGAAGACGGATTCCAGAACGTGCTCAGTAGCGTTTACACATCCTCTATCCTCTTATCCTCTCGATCCGGAATATTTGTGCCAGTGTAAACACACCTATTGCCACCACTCCTCAGTGGGAGATAAGGAGGTCTCTGTAATTGGCCTATGTGCTAATCCAATAATTCAGGAGTGCTACTTGATTTCATTAAGACATTTCCAAAGGCATCTCAAACTTCAAAAGTGTTTCTATCCACAGACTGAGTAACTCGAAATACTGAGTGCATTATTGTAAATCATCTACTCCACTAAGCATTGGAATAGAGTTAGCCCCTTAAAAGGGTAACCCAAGAAAAGATGACAGAAGCAGTAATTACCTCTTTTCACTGTGAATCTAAGATTCAAGTTTGAGTAACAGAGATTTCTCTCTCTCTCCATTGTACCACTGCACGTGAGACACAGTTAAGTGAATTAGACTGCTTGACATTAAAGAAACTTCAAAATATGGATCTGTACATGAGGCTTTTAAGCTTTCCAGTTATTTTTGGTTAAATTTAGCAATTAAAAAGAAAGTAAAGGGATCAGGCTTATCAGGATGTTATTTTATATTAAAAAAAGAACCGTGTTAAACAAGGCACAAATTACACTGCCTTGGCCTTCTCCTAGCCTGGAAATAAAACATGTATAAGATTATCGTATAGTTCCGTCGCATAAGACCACAATCTGCAGAAATGTAATGATTTTCTCTTGGTCATCTCGCAAAAAGGTATGGTTCCCTTTTATACTGCTTGGAAAACACTATGATTTCTTGGTGTTCACAGTCTCCTGTAACCTGAATAGATATATCCAAGACAGTGAAAATGTGAAAAAAACAATAACATTTAAATAATTCAGTCGTCTTAATTCAGTTTTTGGCTGGGCCTTACAAATTGCATAGATTTTTGTTGTTGTTTGCTTTAAGGCAGGGTGGTTAATCTTTAACTGTACAGGCATGAAGCTTGTCTAGTTTATATGCTAATTAAAGTAACACTGTTCTTTCATACTAACTGATTCACATGCTGAATTCATTAGCTTTGATCTCTATTTGACATTGCAAAAATTCTGACAACAATCTCTGAATTTAAACATGGCTGCTGTTCCATTTAATTCCCGCATAAAACAGGCACCATTACATCAGACATACTCTGTATTCAACGGTTTCTGACTTTTACTGATTACATTTATGCATGGCTATCAAAATAGGAGCGTACTATAATCGGCTAAATTGATAAAAGGCACTACAAACAGGACGTTGATTAAAATGAGCAGATTCTAAGCATAGATTTGATATGTAGATGATCTTTCATGCTTGATCACTGAAGATAATTTATTTTCATGACCAGTGGTGCACAATAATCTCATCATGGGTAGATTTATTATTATCAATATATATATATTTTTTTTGTCATGTCACACAGCAATCGCTCATGTCACCTATGAAGTAAGTGTAAATCAGAGTTAATAATTCCTATGGTCTGCAAAAACTTTACAAGTTTATACATTATAATTAGGGCTTTTGATTTTCGATTTTAACCGATAAAACCTGATAAAACACCCCTGATACAAAAAAAATGAAACTGGTGGCTAGCCAATAAACAGTAGGAAAAACTGGAAATGGATAATTAATTCACGTTGACTTTACCCTTTTCCCATTTAAAAAAATAAAACCTACCTGTCATTGGTTCGTTCGGAATACTTTAAACCCGCCCCAACTACTGAGTGACAGCACATTCCTGCATTTCTGTTGCAGACTGCTTGCAAGATTTAAAACGAGATTACAATCAGGAAAGGTTGCTTGTTAGTGGAATTTAAAGCTGTATTGCAGTTAAGATACGGAGGATTTAAAACAGAATTGTGGCAAAATGTAAAATAATGCCTGCGCACAAAAACCCCAGAAGAATGTGCCTGTGACCATAGGGATTTCGTTGTGGAAGACAGCAAAGGAAAGAAGGTACAACTTAAGTGTACAAGTACTATCAAGTTACTATACATATTTTGACAGAAAAAAAAATGCTCAAGCATTTTGGAAAGTAACCGAAACACTAATTTCATACAGTATGTCAAAAACAAAAGCCCTGAAAAAAAACAATTTACATAATTCGAAAATAGCTAAAAATAAGCAAAAAAACAATTAATAAAAACTGTTAAACAGAAGCCCTAATTATAATACAAGTGTAATAAATTGCTAGTTCTTCTTGTTCTTTTTACATTGAGAAAACCAGTAGTCCAGTACCCTTGGAGAATAAAAGGACTTGATTTAAACAGTCAAGTGCTTTATTGGTTTCCCTCCAGTGACCAGAAGTTTACCTTGTACTGTGAGTAGGGTAGAAATGAGCAGCAAAGACAGAGACTTAGATAAAAAGCCAAAGAAATCTGTCTCCCTTTCCTTTAAGAAACTGCTAAAGTAAAAGCCTTCTTTATATGGCTTAGTATGTATGTGTAAGAGTCAAATGGCTTATGGTTTGTATCTGCAGCTTTTTAGACGTACTCTGTGGATCACTGCACCCCATTCCCCTCAGACCTGAATGCACTGTCTGAAGGAGTTGCAGCAGGTTGTGGCTTCTAAAGGTTGAAAGCAGAGGCTGGGATCCTGATCTACTATCACTTTGATTCTTCTCTTGGAATTCATCTTGATGAATCAGAGCTGGACCACTCTTGGCCGCTGTTATCATTCAGGTAAAATGTAATCCCAGGATAATTCATTTAGACAGCAGAGACCTAATTACTGTTTCAAAAACATGGTGTTCTGTTTACAACAATTATTGAATCGTGCATGTAAATTACCTCTTGGCAGTTATGTGAGAGACGAAGCAGTATAATGCAGCTAGACAGGAATAATGCTAATGTCAAGTAAAAACAATTGGCGGGAATTATTATAATTTGCATAATACAAAAACACAAAATGGAACCGGCATAGCGTTGTTTTTTTGTTTTGTTTGTTTTGTTTGTTTTTTTGTTTTGCTTGGTTTTTTTTTTTGTCTGAATACTGAAACTTCAAAAATAGACATGTTAATAGATTGTATTTATCAATTAACTAAATGCAAAGTGAGTGAACAGAAGAAAAATCTAAATCAAAGCCACATTTGGTGTGACCACCCTTTGCCTTCAAAACGGCATCAATTCTTCTAGGTACACTTGCACAAAGTCAGGGATTTTGTAGGCATATAGTCATGTGTATGATTAAACAATTATACCAGATAGGTGCCAATGATCATCAATTCAATATGTAGGTTGAAACACAATCATTAACTGAAACAGAAACAGCTGTGTAGGAGGAATAAAACTGGGTGAGGAACAGCCAAACTCAGCTAACAAGGTGAGGTTGCTGAAGGCAGTTTACTGGGAGGCATCTGATTGGCCCCTAATTTATTCTGTAGCATGACAATAACCCCAAACATACAGCGAAAGTCATTAAGAACTATCTTCAGCGCAATGAAGAACAAGGAGTCCTGGAAGTGATGGTATGGCCCCCACAGAGCCCTGATCTCAATATCATCGAGTCTGTCTGGGATTACATGAAGAGAGAGAAGCAACTGAGGCTGCCTAAATCCACAGAAGAACTGGTTAGTTCTCCAAGATGTTTGGGCCAACCTACCTGCCGAGTTCCTTCAAAAACTGTGTGCAAGTGTACCTAGAAGAATTGATGCTGTTTTGAAGGCAAAAGGTGGTCACACCAGATATGGATTTGATGTACATTTTTCTTCTGTTCACTCACATTGCATTTTGTTAATTGATAAATATAACTACTAACATGTCTATTTTTGAAAGCATTCTTACTTTACAGCATTTTTTCACACCTGCCTAAAACTTTTGCACAGTACTGTATGTATAATATATTGGTGTAATATTTTGTGTGTATCTGTTTTGTGTGTATCAGTCTCTTTTTTTTTTATCCTGGTAGTTTTGGCCAATCGGCTGTCTTCCTGCTGGGTGGCTTGAGGAGGGAAGATCCAGCCACTCCTATGTTTATGCACAGTGGAGACATCATGGTTATGTCTGGGTCGAGATGGCTCCTGTATCATGCAGTTCCTAGAATAGTCTCCAGTCCTGACAAGCAGGCCCTGCCTCAGTTCCTGCTTCAAGAACTTGCAGATGATACTCCAGAGGACTCTGTTGTACAGAATGTTTCTGAAGAGGACTGGGCAGTCTGTGCAAAGTATATTCAGACCTCTCAAATCAATATGACTGTGAGACAAGTACTAGGACTGGGAAAGGCTTTCCCAACGGAGCCTGATAATGAAAACACTGTTGACGTCCAGCCAGGCACTTATCACGAAGGAAGCTCAGACAGTGAAGAAAGTAATGTTAAATGAAAAAAGCAATAACTCTGAACATCGTGGACACTTGTATTAGGGTAATAACTTATCCCAGAGGCCCTGCTTTGAAATGTTTACTGTTATATCACATTAAATGATGCCACTAAAACTGTCACCTTGTTACGCATAAGCACAAGATTGTTTGTCTCAGAATATCATTCTGACCTGATGCCAATGATACCATGTACTTTACATTCCCTGCATAATACTGCATACTCTCAGACTGTGGGGGGTCAGTGCTATCTGGACCACCTAACTATTGCACATTAGTTTGAGCTCTGCTGCTTTTGATTAAGAACTATAGTAGTGTGCAATTTGAGCGTCCAGATCTTAACTATCTCAAGATAAACCTGTTTCTGACATTATGCAAATGTTTTGATGAGAAGCCAGAGAATATTATAACAGGAAGAATCATAGATGTGTGTTATTGTTTGTCTAATTCTACAAACTAGTTTATTTTTAGTTTTACAGAATATTACATTATTTCAAGCCTATTCACATTATCAAACGCCTTGCTGTAAACCCATGGTTTTAAAGACAACTTGTGAAGCTGGTCTGTTTCTAGATGATTACAGTGGACTGCTACGATCCTGATACCTCTAAAAATATACCTAGCAGCTAGAGCATTCATTTTGTATTGGTCCTACTAGCACTACCGGACAGCAAGCTTCACAATTCACAAGCATAATTCAAAATGATAATTGTTCATTTTACATTTAGACTTAATTCAGCTACAAGTTGTTTGTTCCACATACAAAACATGTATTAAAGATCAGATTATTTTTGCTACAATGTTCTTATGTATTTAATGTTGCTCCTGTGTTTGAAGGTACCTTTTTATTAAAAATTAAAGGGAGTCTGGTAGATTTACATTACTCATCATAATTTAAATACCTGTCCGTTCCAGTTGCAGTCTGTTTTCATCTTAAATACTCACAACTTGTCCATCGTTATTTTACTGTATATCATACTTCTATATTAATGAGGCTAAACTGCAGTTAATCATAGCAGTTGGGGTATATTCCAAAAGTTACATAACATTAAAGAAATAAATAAGATAATAAAAAGTGAAAGGAATTTTGCTTCAGTAAACTGGAACAGAAACTAGTATGGTCATAGAGGTTCGTAGCCAGACACCTGCATATTGTTTCACCACAGTTTGTATTATTTGTTATTTCTGTGTTGCTCAGCTCCTTTAGCTAATCTTTTTTTGTCATATTTTCTTGAACCCTTTTATACATTATAAATATTGTGGTAATTTGATGGTTTTAGGATTCAGTGCTTTTAATGCATGCCTTTGTCCAAGAACACATACTGCTGTTCCCTCTTAGTTAGATTAAATATGTAATCTCCCACAATTTTTTTTTTTATTATGTAAAATGTGAATGCTCTAGGAGGCCCCCAATTGCTTGATATCTCACAGCTTAATTAAGGAGAAAATATTCTTCTTGACAGTTTAGGGTCATGCTGGAGGCCTCTATGGGTATGTTCATTAGGTTGAACACTGAAAACAAACTGAAGCACTGTCGACAGAGGTTGTATTTCTTCATAAACACTCTCAAGAGCTTTGAATCCGTCCCATGCCAATGCAATGTAAGAAGTATGTGAATGAAGCTGGGACTGCCGTTTGAAAGCTTGACGCAGAAAAATGCTTTTTTTATTTTGTCCTTCGTTAATCTAAGTGTGTTCATTGTAGTCATGAAGTCATACAGGATTTATTTGTCAGCTATATCCAAATGTGGTCGAAACACTAACCTTTGAAAGTTGTATGAGGATAAGACTTTACCTTTAAGTGAGAACCATTGTATTAAAAAAAAAAAAAAAACTAAAACAGTGCTAGCACAGTGTCCATTCTCGAGGAAAATTCCTCTGCTGGCAAGTGTGTTGGCTAGTTAGATCCTGTGGTTACATAATTTTAAATTGCAAAGTTACAATGAGATAATGAATTACATTACATTAATTACCTAACCCTAACCCTAACTTTTAATATAAACAATATGATTGTTCTGTAAACCTGTCAGTACTGTTAAAAGCCATGATATCTTCAGAAATGTTATTCTTTGAAGTTTCTGTGTTCCTCTAGCCTCAGAACAACACTGGAGTGCTTAAGTTCTGTTGGGATTAGTGGCTTGGCTGTGTGTTGTTTGCTGTGCATTGTTACAGTATGTGCAAATTATTTATAATGCCAAAAAAGTAATGGATGGTTTTTCATCTTTCAGTTGATTTATTTAATGCGCTTACAATAATAAAGTCCAACGCTGTGGTAAGGACATTTGTTTTTATAGCATGCCCAATCTTTTCTACAGGCTAATTCTACAGTTTAGCTCTGTTTCTACCTTGCGTTTCTGATGTTTGCATTTTGATTGATCTCCAGACGTCTGCCGGCAGTCGAACAGCAGAAGCAGATACCTAATAGAAAAAAAGACCTGTCCACATGGAGAAAAACCTATTACCACCACAGCCAGAAGAATTGCTGGACTTCAGCAGAGCAAATTGCATGGGAAACATAAGTGGAAATGTTTCAAATAGGAGGGGGGAAAAAAAAAAAACCTTCACAAGTGCTTTTCAATTTATCACAGATGTGTTTTTTGTCAGCTTCGCAGCTTGATATCTGACTAACAACACGTTTATTCTTTCTCTTCAGTGAAGATCAAATGGCAACAGAACACGACGCTGCATTCTCCTCTTATAATTGTATGCCTTTTGTTGTATTGCTGTGCAGTACTGCTGCAAAAGATTGCTGAGTGCTTATAATTGCGTTGATTTTATTCTTTTTTTTGAAAAGGTATTAGGAGCATTACTGTAAAGATTCAGATGTGCAGCTTCCCACTAGTATTGTGAACTAAGACAGTATTGTGCCAACAGAGGTTCATCCTCGATAGCCATTTATATTACTTCATTCACAATCATTTCATTTTATTTTTTGACTGTATATTTAGTCATTGTTGGAATTGCTAAATACATTTATTTGTTCAACTTGTCCTTTAAATGTAGACATGCATGAGAAGAAATAGTAATGCTACACATTGCACAGAGACTTGCATACAGCGCCCCCCCCCCCCCCCCCCCCCCCCCCCCCCCTCCATTAGTGTACGTCGGATTTTTTACTGAATTAAAGTCTCGTCCATAACACCAGAATTGGGACTTTCCGTGTTACATTTACATTCAAGATCTGATGAAATAGTCAAGTTACGACATATTGATGACTAATGACAGAAAAATAATTTATAAAAAACATTATTGCATAATTGATACAGGGTGTACAAAACATAGTTTTAGCTGGCTGTAAATAAAAAATGTATTTCAGTTAATGCGTAACAATATTTAGCGACCCTGTGCATCGATGACTGCAACCAATATTGGTTCAAGGATAGATATGACTTTCAATTGTGGTTTTGCTAAGGGGTAACAGTACATGACATTTTTTATCTAAATATTTGTCATTTATTATAGTTTTACTACATTTAGTGTTTTATAGTTTTGAATAAAAGAAAAAAAAAGCTTTTTTAAACTCACAAGCTATACTTTAGTTTCAAAGAAGATACTGCGCCAGCAAACTAAAGCACTGAGGCAGCCAGGTGAACAGTTTTAGGGGGTGGTCTGGTTTAGGGGGAAATCATTACTGGCAAACGATTCATTTCAAGAGGACAATAAATCATCTTAATATAAGTCATAAACAGCAACTGTGTCTCCTGAAACCTGGGAACCTAGACCTGCTGTTTATTTAAAACCAATGCAGTCTATCTCCCTTCCCAGAAACCTTATGAATGTTTAAGCTTGTGAATTCTATTTGCTTTACCTGCTGTGGTAGATCTAAATGAAACTCTATCAGCAAAAAACATTTACTGGTATACTTTCTTCCTGTTTGTGGAGTATAGGAGAAGGCGCTTGACTCTATTTTTTTTTTTTGGGGGGGGGGTGTACAAAGCTGTTTAGAAGTTATTCTGTAGATGATAGTGATTATACCTAACAAAATAATCCCATAAATGTTTCCTGTTGTGCCAGTTTTGAAACACATTTTAGATTATATTTTATTACATGACTCCATGACTTACTCTTAGAAATCTGTTACACTTGCAGTTTCAAGGTCATTTCACATCAGCCATGATTTCTGAGTCAAAGCATGTTACTGGCTGAAAGCATGTCAGTCAGTAGGAGAAGCCGCTGTTTGGTTAATGACAGGTAAGATGCTATTGACTGGGTGGGGACAATTTTACCCTCCTGGTGAAATGTCCATGGAAGTGAAACAGTGTGTAAAGCATAGATTGCAAACAGAGATTTCTTTAACCTCGTGTTGTACCAGATATCGTGTTTTAAAATATTAGTATTATGTTAAAATATTAGCATGTGTTTCTTTAAAAACTTCACATTTGTGAAGTACACAGCAGATAAGATTTGTGTAATTAGTTTGTTAGCTGTATTCACTTTAAGAACCCACATAGAACCTCTACATTGCATTTAGGAAGCAAATTCTATTTAGCTTTTTTCTCATTTGGTTGTGCCTCAGACATTTAAACAATAGCTGTATGTCAGCAGGTAGTGAATAAGAGCTTTTGAAATCAATTGTTTCGAATGATATGGTAGAAGACAACAGTATTGGGATTTTAAGTCAAAGCCAGCATTATCGAACTGCAGAGACAGATTCTTTTTTTTTTTTTTTATGAAGCCCTAATTGTTGCACTGATGGGGCGTTCCTTCTTTTTCCGAATCGATAGAAATGTAACAAGGAGTTTCTTTTCTTTTCTTGGAAAGTTGCTATATTGATTTAAAAGTCACTCGTGAAATGTTTTGTCACAGTTTCAAAAATTATTATTACAGTGCAGCCGACTACAGTGCTACTCAAACTTACTGTATAACTGCAATTTTCAATTGATGTCATTAATTTTGCTATGGCTCCAATTACAGCCCCCCATTTGTCTATTTAAGTAAATAGATTGGATTTTATTATTTTAATTAAGTTGTGTACCTGATAAAGATCTGTTGCTGATTGCAGTCGTGCAACTATATGCCACTCACGGCAGGCTAAAATACCTTAATACTTAAGTCAGTCTCTGTCACCTCTTGTGTCAGTGGAACAAACCATACTGACTGCATGTGTGGTAATGAGTTACATCGGACTCCACATTGGAGCCTGAAGATCATGAAGGTTTATTTGTACAAAGAAACAAACAAAAAAAATAATCCATGTTCAGTATCCATGGAAAATCTAGATATATTCTGTACATATTTTGTCCACTCTTGAAAAATACTTTATCTATAAAATCATTTAGTGTAATAACCTACAGGGTGTCAGCACCTCTTCACTGAGTGATTCCTTCACCTGGAAGATTGAAACACGACCACTCTCCACCTTGACCACTTTCCACCTCGGTTCCTGTGCTGCATTCTTGAACACAAGGGGCAGTGTAATCTTACCAGTGCACTAAGAACCTGTCAGAATGATTAACAATAAGCCATTGTCTGCTTTTGCAGGCTCACCAATAACCATTTATTGACCACGGTAAAAATATATTTCTTATTTTTCATACAACGAGAGGCAAAGGCTGGCACTATGCACCTGATATATTATTTAAAAAAAAAAACATGAAAAGTGGCAATAGGTGACACCGAGACAGAATTATTCTAAGATATTCTGGAGATCTGCAGAAGAAAATGATCAGGTGCACCTTAGGATATCGCACAATGGTTGTCTAAGTGTCCTATATCATTTCCATCTGTAGTTCATCATCCCCCACACTAGCACCGGAGAATCCAGGCATTACACCAGTAAAAATATCTGAGCACTGATTCTTCCAAAACCTTTCTGACATTCAATCAAATTATATTGTGCACCAGCTGTAAATACATTTTGGAACTAACAACCTCCAATTCTCTTTAGAGATAACAGGCCACATTTTCTTCCAACAGCAATCTTACTACTGCCACGTTATGTTACCATGCTCCAGCATTAAACCTTGTGTCACTTAAAAGGGTTTTGTTCTCACTGACACAGCTGATTTTCTAGGGTAAAGTTAAAGGAACAGCCCCTTTAGGACATGGTGCTCTAGTCTTTTTGCTTCCCTGACAGAATGCGCTTGTATAATACTACAGCTGTTATTTTCTCTTTTTATGCAACATGTAACATGTTTTTCAAGCCTGTATTATCAGAGCCTCCCTTCAGAATGAATGCAAATCCAGGTTAAGAATCTTTCTGATCATTTTTAAAATGCGCTAAAAAAAAATCTTTAGATGTAGTTGTAGGTCAGATAAGCGCGCGACAATCCCCTGACCCATTTCCTGTTCCTTGTGTAGGTAGATGTTTTCTTGTGTAAGCAATTAGATAACATAAGAAAAGCCTTTTGGACCTGCTATGATACATCCTTTACTACAAATACTGATTTTGTCTGAAAGGCACAGATCTGTCTTGTGTTTAAAAGCCATTATCTTAGTTCTCATTGCTTTTATAATGGAATATAATTCAAATAGGATAAAAAGGTTATTAATAGAATCAGTAGATGTCAGCATTAACACTTTGTTTTAAGTGGTGTTAGTTATAGTTATGGCCAAACGTTTTGCATCACCTAGAATTTTAGGATTGAGACATCATTTAAAAAAAAAAAAAAAACTATATGAACATAATGTAGATCTTTTATTTAACATTGTGCAATCAAAGAAACTACAAAATGATATCGCAAAAGTCTACAGGAAGCCATAATAGTAGTTCAGTATTTCACATTTCACGATTTCGAAATGTCACATTTTCAGTTTTTTTGTAAAAGTATATGAAAAACTACAAAGCGGAATGTAATTCAATATGTTAACTTAACATTATTCAGAAGGCGTAATTCGACTTTATGCAGCAAAGTGTGTTAATTCTATAGAGTCATCTAGAGCTTATGGCCATAGCTGAACATACGGTATTAATAACACATAGATTTCAAAAGAACATATAGACTTTGAATGAAAATATAAATAAAGGGGCACCTGTTTATTAGAAATTGAATAAACAGGGGCTTCATTTGTAAAATAGATGTGCTCTCAAGCTCAATGAAACCCAATGGACCTTTTCCATATATTTATTGAAAAAATTATTCAGTTAGAATATTAAATAAACCAGGATTAATGTGTGCTAAATATGGGTGTTGATTGAGTTATTGATATTAAAATACACCACCCATCAATTATTGGCAGTGCATATATACAGAAGTGGAAACAATTATGTAAAACATCCTTGTTATAATGATATACTGCATTGTTAATTCATAACTGACTCAAGAATCATGCAGAATTATAATATTTGTCACAATGAAATTAGCTCTGATTAAGTCTCAAATTCAAATATATGAAACCCTGTACTGTATAAGTATGGGGAGTACACTGTATATTGAGTTACTTTATGATACTAAGCATGTCAATTCCAGCTGTAGTCAGTCAGACACAACACATGTAACACAGCAATCATAAAACAATAAATCATTTATGTAATTAAAAATAAGAATCTTTAAAAATCTTGGAAAGGAAACAACAGTCCACCCTAAAGGTGGAAAGCAATTGCGAGAGTGGGATGTAATATAGGCACAGACATTGCGCTAATCTTTAGTATGCGGAAAGACCTCTCGTGCACATCCCTGTAGAGTATATTAATCACAGAAAAGCAATGCAATCTGTGTCTATGGGCTACAGGCAGCCATGGGCAAAAAAAATCAACTGGAGTCATGGCTAGATTTGGACTTGCTTTGAGAGTGAATGATGAAGGGTATCCCAGATTTGTGTGTAGAAATGAATGATGAGGATAATGCAGCAATGTAATAAAGGAGGGTTAAGACACTAGGGTGACTTACAGTATAAGAACTAGAGAAGCTTAACTGAACAAGGGCAAAGTTTAAAGTGAAATACTTAATACACAACTCAAATCCAATGGTGAGCAACTGCTGTAGAAACTAATTATGGCAGTGGAAACTTTACAGTATTCGTGCGCATGTGTTTCTATTTGTGTGTCTGGCAGGGATGAGGTTAAATGCTTTGTACTTCCCTTCCAATTTGGCTGGCCAATCATAGATGTGAATATTTGTTTCTAGTGCAGTTTGTTGCGTCTAGTCTAAACATTGATTACTCACAGGTTAGTTTATAATGCGGCGTATACTTTGTGCAGTAAATGGTGCTGCTGGGTAAGATTATGTGCTGTGTGTGCACATGAGGTGAGGATGCTAAGATTTATTAAAAGTTAAAAGTTTCTTAATTGTACTGCTGCTTGATTCTCTGTTTTCTTTTCCGGTTCTCTGGCTAAATATCACATTTCCCACCTTTCCTGATCCTTGACTATCCAAAAACAGTTGTTATAATATTCTAAAGATGCTGACACAGGCATGGCCAGAGGTGTATCATTTATTACGGCAGCGTGCTGGTTAACCCACACAAACAACAGGAATTACAGAAGCTATAAAACAAACAACCAACTGCTCACATCCTCCTGGCAGCTGTCCTGAAATTAACGATAAAAATTAGATGCTGCAAGTTAAGAAGCAGGATTAACTACATCCATATAATCAATCATTAGGCAGCAGAGGTGAAGAGACAAAGAAAAATCTCATTGCTTTGCATGGGCAGTAAAAGTCCATGCTGTTGAAACTATAAAGCCTGCTGCATGCTGCTGGATCCCTTTTTATTGCTTCAGTGCTTATTTAATTAAAGCTTTTGATTCTGACCATGGATCATTGGAGAGTGCTAGGGAATGGAACATTGCTTTAGGCCAGTTTTCTAAAGACATTTTTAGACATTGTTTAATGCTTTCAGCCATAAAATGAACACTTTCAACTACTGGTTCTGTAGAAACCCTGGCCCGCCTCTAAACAGGCTGAGCTGAGGGAATTACACTAAACGGTGATGCACACTTTCAGGGTGATCTTAACTCACTGTAAAAATATTCAAAATCTTGCATCTTACATTTTTCTTTTTTAAAGTATAACAATTCATACAAATATTAAGTCCCGGCGATATGGGTTGTATTCACAAAATATTTAGTCAAATTTAGTCAAAATCTTACTAATAAAATACAGTTGGAAATTCAAGCAACTGTTCCAGATCATTGTTGGCTTCTTTAAAAACAGACTAGAATATCAAACTTAATTCAATTAATAAAAACAGAAAAGTTGCACTAGCTGATTGGTTAAAAATCAATCCTAATCCCTGGTGAGCTGCCTGAGACTGAGACAGAATTACTGAACGGGTTTTCAAGGCTTATTAACAACAACGACTCCCTGTCAGGTATTGTTGCATAAAAAGTGGCTTCGTTTTAAAATTTCCAAACCCTTACTCATTTTAGGTGCAGTGCCCTTCACAAAACAATCTATACCCTCCATTTGGTGATTTCTTTCTTTCTTTCTTTCTTTCTTTCTTTCTTTCTATCAAGGAATAAGAGAGCTACTAATTATGCAACATACATTATGTTTTCCTATTCCCTTCTCCACAGACAGATTTTTTTTTTTTTTTTTGCCTGAGAGGCAAATCTAGCAAGGTTAGATTTCATTAGATCAAAGAAATAGGTGGGCTGTGTAAGTGTACATGCCAGTGTTTCTTAAGCTATGTTATGCATTTCCTAGAGCATGTTTTAGTGCTCTTTCAATTAATGACACAAATGCACCCACACAGGTACTCTGAAATGTTGTGGTGCTCAGCACTACTTGTCCTCTTCCCTGTGTTAAATCAAGTATCTGGGAAATTTAAATGTTCAACATTAATTTTAAACCTAAGAGCTTCATAGCTTCACTGATTTACTGAAAGGAATAAAGTGGATAAGGTTTCAACATACCGCTGTGCAATTGCATGGAACCTCATCATACTGAGGTCACAGGTTTCGGCTATACAGTGGCATCAAACATTAACAGACAGGTACAATAAGTGTCACGTTCATTTGGTCAATAGTTCCCAAAAAGAGTTTGGCCAGCGTCGAAGTTAATACTTTTTTTTTTTTTTTTTTAATTAAATACATTTTCAACAGTTGTATGTTTATTGAAAGGTAATAATATCCAAGCCCTAAACTAAACTGTGACCATAATCTTTCTAAAAAACTGAAAACTGTCTAAATCCAATACAATTTCCCAAGCAATTCATATGTTTTGCATTCCAAATAAATTATATTTAGCTTCAGGTTGCTTTCTTCACAATCTGACACCACTTTGTAGTCAAACGTCAACAAAAATAAATTGTTTTCACAGTACAGTATAACCTGCTATTGACATTTTTCACACCTTCCTCTGAAAAACACATATTGTGCACATTCAGTATGCAGAGTTGTATTACTGTAGAGTTTAGAAACCTGGCAGTAATAATTGACACCAGGCCAGTTTACATGTGTGATTATTTCATGTGAAACTTTGCAGGGAAAGCTTGTGAAAGTGTCCCAAAAAACAGACTCAATATTTTATGTGAAAAGTCTCCAATCATTGTGAGATTCCTGGAAAAGCTCATGAAATCAACGCCCATTTACACATGTAAACGAGTTTCTCCTGAAAATGTTAATTAGCTTGTTTAAGTCCTTTCCTAAAGCTGCTATAAAAGTCACATGGGAAGATTAAGGTACATGGTCCAATGATGGCAGCAGCGAAATTAATGTTTTGTTTGCAGTATTTCCCTTATCAGATTGATGTTGCAGATAACCCCACTTTTTTCTCCGTCTTCCCTAGAAGAATGCTAATCATACACGGATCTAAATGTGTTTGTAAAGTATCATACAGATTGTATTTACCAAGTTTCTGTTTAAAACTATTACTAAAAATGTTTGATAAACTGCATTGTGGGCTTGGGAATCAACAATACTACTCAATATTCCAATTATTTATTAAACAGAAGCAGTCATACAATTACAACGCAAATGAGGATGCTATATTTGGTATAAAGAGATACAAAACAAGCATGTGATACAAAACAAAAATATGATATAAAATAAAAGTACACTGTTACAAAAATAAAGATAGCAGTGCCTCTCTAATAGCAGGACCCTCTTTATATGGCTGTTTTACAATTGTTGCTGGAGGCTGAGGTAGCTGTTCCTTTGCTTGCCTGTGCACCTCCTTATGGTCCTGGCACAGACTGTGCCGGATACAGCAGGCTGTAATAATTTGGGGGACAAGCTCATCCAGTACGCTTCAGTAGTATCTGTCCCCTCCCTTGCAATAGCAGAAAACGCCTGTTCCACGACCACTTGGATTTGGCCCAGTTTATTATTAATAAAGATTCCTACCCACCCACTTATGTGTGAAAAGCAGTGTGGGTGACAACAGCATAGTATTAAAAAAGCAGGCACTCAGCAAATCATATCTTTAATAACTATTTACGTCAAACACGATGACGTGTGGGTTATTTCTGGTGAAAATTTTCTCTGCTCATGTAAACAGTATTTTGGGGACTTTCATGTTTAACAGCACGATACTCTAAGTGGGCCGTCAGCATGGCTAATTTAAATCTCCCCTCCCCTCGTTCATTTGCATAGCGTTCCGGAAAAAAGTAACTGTTCCAAAGGGAAATGAGAGGCTTTACAAAAACACAAATCATGCCTACGTTTATTTCACGAGAAACAGATGTCTCGAGAAAAGCAAACACCTATGTACCGTGGCCTAATGACAGCTCAACCTGTATGGACACATGGACCGCAGGTCAGAAACATTTATTCTGCTTTATCAGCATTACAATCATGTACATCATTTGAATGTTTAGTCGCAGTCTAGCTTGCCACCAGCGAATAGTGTAATTATAGCAGGTATAAATTAAAAAGAAAACTGGCATTACTATAATATTCACTTTCGTGCTTTAATTATAGTTAAATAGCACACTTCATTAGGCATGTCATATTTTGCCAAATATAGAAACTGCTTGGATAGTAATGCAACTGTCACCTGAGTGCAGTGCAAGGAAAGGTTCTGCAGTTTCAGATAAAATGATAAGCGGCCAGGATCATATATGTAGTCGTATAATTTGTATTACATGCACTTTATCTGCTGTTCCTACGTGTTCTGTGTGTTGCGCTGTTGCTTGTTTCGTTCTTTCCTTCTCTCCTATTCCTCTGTCATTGGAAGTGAAAGGCAGGTGCACAATTCTAAAAGCACCAGTGCAGATCGTGTTGCTGCTGTTACAAGTTTGCCTTGAATTTGAACAATTAAGCTCCCACATTAATATTCACAACACCATTATGATCCTCTCTCACTTAAACAAACACAAGAACCAAAGAATGAACCATACAAGAGCAGCTGACCACATTGCTTTCCAGATGTAGAGATGCCCTGTACAGTTCTAGTGTGGTCCAGTGGTTAAAGTCCAGTGCTTATAACCAGAAGGTCACTAGTTCAAACCCCACCTCTGCCACTTGTGTGTGACCCTGAGCAAATTGCTTACCCTCCTTGTGCTCCATCTTCTGGATGAGATGTTAAATTAACATCCTATTGTAAGTGACTCTGCGTATAATGCACAGTTCACAGCCTACCTCTGTAAAGCATTTTGTGATGGCAGTCCACTATGAAAGGCACTATATAAACATATTATTATTACACTTACCAATTTGTGGAGAACATTTCCCATAGCAATGAATTATCTAGTAAAGTAGACAGTAATTATAGCATTCAGATTTCACATTTCCTTCAAGATCAGTAAAGCACTCCAGGTATCAGTTTCATTTGCCTTTTGCCTGTTATGATCAATGCTAGCCTTACAATTTACCTTATTCTTACAGCTACTGTATTAACTTCACAGGTAGGCTTCTGTTAAAAAAAAGTCCATTACATTAGGGCACACATTTACTTTACATGAAACAGAATATAAGTGCTAATTCATCAATATTAGTTAAAGTGTAGATGCCAATTTGAATCCTGTGCATGGCATCAAATTGAACTTAAATTAAATAAGTTATAATACAAGTTGAAAACAGTAGACTGAGTTCTCAGAGACAGATTTGCACTCATCTTGCTTTCAGTATTATTTACAATATGATTGACTTGATGAGCATCTAATTCTGAATTTGTGTGACAATTCATATTTCTGAAAAGGCATTTGTTATCAAGACGCAGGAAGAAAAATTGCCTGTGTGTTGATTTGACTTTCAGAGCTCTCGTTTTCTGGAGATAATGAGAGCAAATTAGCTCAGCAAATTAGAACAAAATTGCATTCACTGTGTCATTTTCATAAGCACTGCCATTACCAATAAATGCTAAAGTGTAATTAAAATGCAGAATGTTAGTGTGGTTGTTTAAAATGGTGGTCGCAGGATTCTCATTCTCTAAGTAAAAAGCTCCCTCTAGTGCTTTTTAAATAAAACTGCATCTCTGGTACTTTTTTTTTTTTTGTTTCTTTATTATTACTCACCATTTGTTGCCTTACACAGTCTTAAAGATTTCTAAACCATTTATTTTAAATAATTCTCTAATGCTAGGACACTCATTGGCTCAGTACCCAAATATATTCAAGTAATTTCTTTGTGTTGAACCTAACAACTCATATCAGACCTAGGATTAATCCATATAGCGAATTTTAAGAAGTACAAAATATCAAGACAAACTATGACAGGAATAACCAATTATACAATGTTATCATTAAGTCATTGTAACTTATATACAATTATATACATTACAATTGTGTTGTTGTTGTTGTGAGTCATTTGTTATGTAATCCTATGATGGGTATTCTTTATTTACAGGACTTTAAACAGTACTTTGCTTGGTGTGTTACAGTGCACAGTGCTATTTTAATTTGTGTTCTCCGCAACACTTACATACCTTTTAAAAAGTTGTCTTATAGTCAGGCATCATATATCATAGATCCCAGCTCCAAAATCCTACTTGTGTATGTTTGTTTGTGTGCATCTGTGCGTGTGTGCGTGTGTGTATTTGCACACATGTCTTTATAGCTTATATATATATCAAATATTTTCAGCATAATAAGAGTACAGTTTGTCTCAAAGGTTAGATTTTGGTTTTGAAATGTCCAAATTTTAAATGGACTAGAATTGTGCTATAAGCAAACCTTTTCTTTCAATAGGTTACTGTCTGTCAACAACACACAAACTCAAGAACGGTGCCCATTTATTTGCTTAAAACGAGAGACTGTGGAAATGAGACAAACTATTGATTTCCTGTAGCCATTGGGATTAAACAAAAAGCTTCCCTTGTGATGCTCACAGAACCGCTGTCTAAGAGAACAAAAGATGCACGTATTTGCATCAGCACCTCCCATTGTTCAGTCTTCTCCTGTCTAAGGGTAGATAATCTACAGCCTTCCTGAACTCAAATGGAAATCTATCAGCTCCACATTATTCCTTCCAGTTTCTTTCTCTTTGTTTCTTTTTTTTCTTACCCTTGTTCCTCATTTTATTAAAGTCATGGCCACTCAGCCAGCGTCTCTTTTTTGTTGCTGGACCATGTTTTTTGTTTCTCACAGTAGAAAACAGAATTATATGAGCCAGCAAAACAGTATATTACAGCAAAAATAATTTTCTTGTGCTTGAAACCTTACAAAAATGCTTAAGGTAGTTATACAATATTTTAATTTACAACATAACTATTTAGATACCCAAAGATTTTAAAAGAATGTTGATCTTATCTATTTAGAAAAGAACAAATGGTAAAAATCTAAAATATATTCCAAAAATAAATATACTCTTTTGAATCTAACACCAACATTTGTTATGTGGTGGTTAAGCCTTGATATAAACACATTGTCAAGATTGTAAAAATAAATATTCAGTGGTGACACATTCATTTAAACACTCTTGTTGCATTTAGAAAAAAAAAAAAAACAATTAAATATAGAAGTACTTTTTTGCATTTAACATATTTAAACCAGGTTGCTTTTCTCTTATTTAAACATTATGTCACAGGATTATTCAGTGCTCATGAGTGGAACACAGGCTATTGTGTCATGACAGAACATTGGAAACCATATACCGTACAGGTCACACTGTCATTGTGTCCAAAAACACAACTGGAAACCCTTAAGGGGAAGATTATTTTACCAATACCAGTTAAAAAGAAGTAGTGTCAATGCAAAATGTAGGAGAAGATCTTTTTAGTCTTTATTAAATACAGTAATAGAAGAACAGGAGTCTTCTATTCAGTGATTGCCTTCATACATTTTAGAACTGGGAATACGATACATTATGTACAGAACTGCTAAATACAAGAAACTGTTGTTGTTCTCAGCTAGTTCTCATAATTCTCTGTATATTTTAAATGTGTCATTTTTTTTTTTTTAGTGAAGATCCGCTATGCAAATCTAAAAGCAAATGGAAGATTGATGATGCTTCCAAGAACTTAAATGGGTCCATAGAAGCTAGCCTGAAATCAGGTGTCCTGAAATAATCCGTGCTTATCCATTGTAATGTGCATGACATCAGTAATGGTAACAATAGCTACAGGACACTGGCACTGCAAGCAGTATGCAGAGCCAAGTACAAGCAAGTGTTTTATCTACATGAGTTGCAATAATGTAGTGATAGGTGGGCCTACTGATAGTTGCCTTGTTGCGGAAGGTGAAACCCTCTCATGCTTGTTTGCCATCTGTCTTATCTATTTCCACAATTGCATGTGTTTCTGTTTCCATTAGAATCTCAGTTTACAAGATAAATCTAGGTACACTATGCTGAGATTTTCACTGGGGTTATATAGCTGTGAATGTGTGCAATAAGTAAGCATTATACCATGGTAAAAAAAAAAAAAAAAACACAACAGCCATTCCCAGCACAGGAACACAGAACAGCTCCGCTTTGCTCTGTTCAGTGAGTTGTTGGTTACTCTGCCACCCTCATTCATGGCATTAGTACTTCAATTACTACACTGAGTACCCTCTATGTCAATGTTCTTCATTGCAAGGCCTGCGGGCCCCTGGTGGACTTTAGTGCGGCCCCCAACAATACACAAATGTGAAAAAGGCGGTGTGGCGGCCCTCACACTGATGTCTTATCTGCGAAAGTGGCCCCCCTCTGAAAATTAGTGAAGAAAACTGCTCTATATATACCTTGTGATTCATTCTTCCAATGATTCTTACAGTAGCTGCCACTGCGTTATCACTAAATATTATTTTGCAAGATATAGCAATAACTTTCTGACAACAATATGTAAATAGACATTGAAAGGTAATTACAACAATTTAATTTATGAAACAGCAGAATAATTCAGCCTGAGCATCATCTACAGTACCAATCAAACCACAAAACCATTCCATTTTTTAAAAGTTATCTCCCAGAGTCACTCAGTCATCTATACCATAGTAATGGGAAGTAAACCTGCAGATTCAAAAACTCAACAACAGAAATGTGCCTCGGAGTGTTGTGCCATTAAGTGCTAGAATAAATGGGACAAATGAATTCTGGGACCATTTCAGCTGGATTGCTTGGGGCTGTGGGGAAGAACTATTTAGCATCATTCTTTTGTAATGAAAATATTAGCAACAAACTGAGTTATGATACTGCAGGTCATTTACTTTCACACACAAATTACCTGAACACATTTTTGCTGCCTGGAAGAGGGAGTCAAGAGTCAGGCACACAAGCTGACCATTTGAGTTTGAATCAGTTTGAGTCATAATTCCAGAACCAAACACTGATATAATGAAATACATAAAAGGAAGGAGGCTGTGTGGTCCAATGGTTAAAGAAACAGACTTATAACTAAAATGGTTCCTGGTTCAAATCCCAGCTCAGCCATTAACTCATTATGTGACCCTGAGCACGTCACTTAACTTCCTTGTGCTCTGTCTTTTGGGCGAGTCGTTTTATATATATATATAATTTGAATAGACCCTGCTGAACATCTGTTAAGATTTACCAAATGTTTACTCCTTATTATTTAACCTCTTTCCAATATGTTTTGATATATATCCACAAAGACACACAATGTGATACATTTATTGCACAGTCAATTACATTTGTTCACCCAGAACAATCACCTGTAAATAGCTGTATGTTCCCTCTCATTAAACCAGACCCATTCCTTCTCATTTTCAATCAGTTGCAACCTGAAAAGTAAACAGTATGGTGATAAAGTCAGTCACAGAACCTGAAGCTCAGATTTCTCCACTGGTGAGGGTCAGAAACATTGAACAGAAACAGACAGAACAGTGGGTTTAATGGTTCAAAAGATTGGATGCAAGTTGAGTAGCTGATGAACCTGGTACAAGAACAAGTTCTAAAGTCAATTGTTTGTCATCTACACTCCTAAATTAATCTTGTTGCTGTAAAACTTGGCTGGGATTTCATATACCTGCTGGTTGCCCAGTAAGAACTAAAAAAACACCTCTATGTTATTGCATATTGCTGCCTGTATTATACACATTGTGGCTGTGTAGCTATATAGGGATGGCAATGAGTCATTAATTAATCTAATATGCAGGCACGTTTACAGGTTAACAGGTTGATAGCGAAGTGGAGAATACACATATGTGCTATACCTATTCCGTTAAGATTCACCTGTATTCAAGTTATTTTTAGCTTGTTTTAGACCTGATGCATTGATATTTGGGGCAGCACTTCAATTTAAGTATTTTCAAATTAGTAATGTATTGCTCTTCTGTAAATGTTTTGTCCATTTGATAAACATGCAATTAATGCTTAATTAAATTAATATGAATGATTCGTTTTATTGCTGAAAACAATTAATAATACAATTTTATTAACTCTAAATAATGTAGCTCCTGTGTAACAAAACATTAGTTAAATGTTTATTCAGGCATACTGTAACACTGTAAGTATAGAGCTTTGTGCTCTGTGCTGGTGAAAGACTCCACAGCTTCATGTTTTCTTCTAGAAATTGCTCACAGTGAGAAAATATTGGTAATGATCGTACCCCTCTGTAGTGGAGTTCAGTCAGGTCTCAGTAAGAATGGAGTTCTGAAAAAGATGAGAGAATGGTCTAGTAACTAACTACACCATCCCAGCTGTTAGAAAACGTTTTTCACAGACGTTATAATAACTCAAATATACATGTTTTGCACACCTTACAGTATTGTAGTTTATTAACATTTATCAAGCAATACACTCAATATAATATAATATGAAGTGGTAGATACATTAAAGATGGAAACAAAATATTGCTAATGCTATGTCAAACATTGCTTTCACTAGCCTAAATTGATACATCAGAAAATAAAATAAAATAGAGGAATGCCAAGCCATGCTCTTTCAAAAGCTGAAAAATGGGAACAATAAACATACTTGCAAATTCAAAATATAAGGAACGGTTGTTATGGTGATCATTTTTCTTTTCTGGTGAGTTGATTAGAGACTATTGTGTGATTTGCTTTGACATTATTTTATTCTAATCTGTTCCCCTTGTGTTAAAAGAAACTGAATTGTTCTCTTTTTTTCTTTTTACCTCACTTTCTGCTTGTAGATCCGTAGTTTTGTGTTACACATTAACGGTCTGTTGTTTTTCTGTTACCCAGTGAGTTTAAAAAATCATTTGAAATACAAAATGTTGACCTAGTTAAAATGAACTATATTTACTAATAGCATTACTATTTCCTTTGTAAGAAAATGGGCAGTGAGGACATGTAGAGGACATTTAAAGAGTGAGCTATACATATTTGATTGATTTAGATTTCATCATCTCTCTCTCTCTCTCTCTCTCTCTCTCTCTCTCTCTCTCTCTCTATATATATATATATATATATATATATATATATATATATATATATATATATATATATATATAGTTTGCACAAATAGTTGAAAGTTTGGGCCCTATAAAATGACACAAATTACAGCAATAATGGTTATGAGAGAAACTCAAGCAAGCTCAGAAAGGTAAGAACTTGTGTTTGCATTTGGCATAATCTCCTTTTATTTGCTGATATGAGCACTGCAGAATGTTGCCATCTATTTTCTCTGCTTGCAGTTTTCTGGCTGTCTGTAATTTTTCTTTTTCAGTCATGCATGCTCCCATAGCAACTATCTACAGTGAGGCCAGACTAGCTCTGTGAAATTGTTCTTGGCTGAGTATAAATGAGTCTAGCAGAACGCCTGGTGTATTCAGTAGGATTTTACTGGCCCTCCTTTGTCAGGGTGAACGTTGTCCAGCTGCAGCTGACCTGAAATTTACAGACAAGTCACCATCTATTCTACACAATGTGAATTTTAAAATACACACATTTCTGAATTCCTGTAACGTACACTGCTTGGTTATGTAGTTTGGGTTCTGTTGAATTAAAATAACACAGCCAATGGGACTGATGCTTAGGAATAAAAACCTTACATAATATATAGCCAGTTCTGAATGTAAACATTGTCTTCAACTATATAAGAAAAACAAGTTAAGTAATTAATAATGGTACCTTACAAAACAGGACAGGACCGTTGCGTTTCAACATTTCTTGAACCTGTAAAATGTTTGCTAGTGAAAAGATCATTTGTTCTTTCCAAGTTGATATCTGCAGTGTGAGACATATTTAAAAAATAAGTATGGCCTAGATTGTTTTTTTTTTTTTTGAGGTTTTTTTGGGGAAGTCAGTGAAATACAAATTCCAGTTACAACACAACACAATTTCTAGAAGTCATTATCTTGTCGAAATGTTGCAAATCCTACAGCTCAAAAAGCACTAAACAGGGGGCTGTAGTAATGTATTCAGCAAGGCTGAGTTCATGTTGGCGTGGTTCCTATCAATTCAGCCCTACCAAGCACAAATGGCCATGGGCAAAACTCCCTTCACCACCATTATAGTCACTATTGCAGCTCAGTTCAGGAATGAAAAGCAGGCTGCGTGCTGTGAATCACTCCATTATAGAAACAGCTGAAGGGATTAGGAAAAATAATGATCTGATCCTCTTTGATCTCAAAATGATAAATATTTTAAATTACAAATAGTTATATTAACCTGGAAAGAACCATTTGTTTTATCTGCCAAAATCGCATGTAGGCTACATTTTTATTATCATATCACTACTGACCAGGACCACTAAATTCAATTTCTAACATCAGTGCATTTACTATATTTAGTACTCAAATACTGGTACATAACTCTTTTAGCCACACAGAACCAATCTATCCTCAAGTAATGACTCACTTATTATCCCCCTACTGGATTAAATCCAGGGCGACAGTTGTGTATTATTATTGAAGTTATAATTTATGTATGCTCTTATGTTGCCCTATATTGATATTGTATTTATATAATACAATATCCATGATATTTATTGATGCCACTGAAATGTTTTTGCAGTTCTTGAACCCAACCTTTTTGTTCCGATGAACGTTACAATATTTTTGTAGTCCAATAGTGCCATCTGTTGGATACAGATAAAATATACAAATGTGTATTCAAGTAAAGGACTGGTATGGAAAGCATTGAGAAGGCATAGTCTTCTAAGACATGTTCACAATCACCCTTTAAGAATTCCCTCACTACTCAAATATACTGCCCCAAATGATTTAAAAATGATCACAGAATAAAAAACTGCTTGACAAGTGGAACTGTGATTAAATGGTATAGATACTTTCAGGTGTGAAAGTGTTAAATTATACACTTGTCAGTACACCAGCAACAGCTGGGATGAAGACAAACATAACATGTGGAGGACTTTCCTCTTGAAACCAAACACAGCAATGGTGAACCCCAGTGAGAGTATGCCCAATGCTGCTCCTAGTCAGAACAGGAAGAGGTAGTTAGTACAGGTTCCTTTCTCCTTTCCTCAAAATCTGTCCTTTATTTCACCATGAGAACAAATTGTCTAGAACAAAAGTCAAGCAAGCTGTTCTGACAATGTTGTCAAATGTATCTAAACATGTGTACCTGGGTGCCATGTGTAGACCTGTATTGTGTGTTATGAAAGCTGATTAAATCGAATTTGACCACTCATCTTGAAAAAACCTACAGCAAATTAGGTATCATGAATCGCTTTTCCACACAATACTTTTTATTAACTGTGACTCTTCTATTTAAGTGACTGTCACTGCCAATTTCCAGAAGTACGACACTGGTACTGTGAAGCCCATGACACTGTTTCCACATAACTTCAGTATTTGAGAAATTCCATGGCCCTGAAGAAAGTGAAACTCCACTATAGACTGTCCAGCAGCTCCAAAATTGTTAGCTGCTTATACACAGCACTAGTCAAGCAGTGAATTATCACTAGTTTTAAGACATGGCTTTAAAGTAAGCTTTAAAAGATGACTGCACTTATTTTGAATTGCCCAGAATTCAGAATGTATTATGGGTCTAGAATGGACAGAGGACTGTGCAGGCTGCTGGCTTTGATTCAGATAATATCTTTGTCCTGCTTGTATTTTTAATAGGTGTGTCTGTTTTGTTTTAACAGTATTAAATATATAAATAAATCGTTATTAATAACATAACTCAGTTATGTTAAATAGGCAATGATAACCACTACAGTAATTTCATGTTTTTTGCATTTCATTATTAGCTTTAACCTCAACCTTAACCTTAACCTAATCAATATAAAATGTTATTACTAGGAAACAGATAGAAATACAAACAAAAGCAATAGATTTTCTGTCATATACATTATGTTATAGCCCTATAGTAGTATATATTATATATTATCTATATATATATATATATATATTATATATATAGATATATCTATATATATATATATATATATATATATATAATATTAATATATACACACACACACACACACACACACACACACACACACACACACACACACACACACACACACACACTATATTCATGCTTTAGCCCTGGGCACTTTCTGGACATGACATACTGAACAAACTTGTTCTGATGAGCATGCCTGGCAGCCAGGGCAACCTCTCTGCAGCATGATGGCTCAGCACCATCTCCCTCTTCTGCTCTCTCATGAACTTTGACGTGCTTTATAACTTTCCAGTTAATACAGCCCCACTGCAAAAAGCAGCAACTCTCTGCCCCTTTGCCTAACCCATTTTGCTTGCTCCTCCATCCAAAAGCCCTCCCCTTTCTGTCCCACATTGGAACCTTGTGGACAAACATATGCATTGCGCTGCAGATTATTGGCTTGGGTGTGCAGAAATGGGTAGATGCAATTGCATATTTTAGTGTAAATAGGTTTAATTTTAGGTGATTTTTGCTCTTTATAAAGCTGAAGGCACCATGCAGCATCTTGAAAACAATTGTTTACAAACTAATGGAATTCTAGATCAAATCAGACATGAATGCAGGAAAAAGCAGCTTCATCTATCTCTCTCTCTCTCTCTCTCTCTCTCTCTCTCTCTCTCTCTCTCTCTCTCTCTCTCTCTGGCCTGCTTTATTCTGCTTTATTCTGATCAGCTGTTTTCTTATCAGAGCCTGCCAGATGTGAGTCTGGCAAGGAGCTTAGTAATTAGGTACTGAGATCTCATACTCTGATCGCTTTTGTGCTATCTGGGGTGACACCAATCTCCTTGAGTGACATTCTGCCCAAACAATTATACAGACCAGCCACAATCTCTGCAGAATGTCAATGTAATTTAATCTCCCACACACACACACACACACACACACACACACTTAAAATTTCTGCCTGCTGAGTGCAACACTTTGTTTCTAGGCAATTATTTTTTTATATATATAGTTGCTAAACAACAACAAAAAGCTTTTATTAGCAGTTTGTTAGATCCAATTGAATTCTAGCTAGAATTAGAGTCTGCTTAGAACTGCTTTGAGAGAACCTTTGAGCTGAATAACAAAACTGTATAATGTGACACATTGTTTTTCCATATGCTCTGTGTGATGTCGTTTGGCTTCTGGAGTTTGCATGATGTAAACGGGACTCTGTTATTAACTGCTCTGGTCTATGTGGCACTGCAAAAAGGTCAGCAAAAGCAAGATACTTGACTTGATTGATGTGTCTGTCTTTTTTTAAATCTTTTTTTTAATTTTTTGCCTTTTGTACCTCTAATCTCATCACTGTCATTCCTGTGACAGCTAAAACAAGAAGACTGGTCCATGAACTAGGACCATATATTTCCACAGCACCACTGAAGATTTGAGACATCAACGCTGTGGTTTCCAATCCTATTCCCTTTTCACGTATAATGCAAAGCTATTCTTTGATGTTAAGATTAAGGAATTCATTAGGTATATTTATGCATCTGCAGAACTTGGAACTGGTAAGAAATACCCACTAGTGACGGGTTGCCTTTAAATGACAGTAGTGCCAACTGCCTGCTGTGCTAAACTTTTCATCTCAGCAAAACCTTTAGGCAGGCAGTAGTCACTCCCAGAAGTATTAAACAGGGGAGATAGCAAAGGGTGCTAACACCATGGAAAACATATCCAATCCGGCCTGTTGGCAAATGCATAAAATAAGCCTTTTTAGAATGTCATTATAGATGATTTTGTTCAGGACTCTTGTTTACCATCTTGTTTACAGTGTATACGCCTGTGTGTGTGTTCTGCAGTAAAATGAATAGGCTGATATTCTTAACTAGGGCAAATCACACTCTGACTTCCAATTTTATCATTTTGTATTCTATGAAATTGTTCTGATGAATCCCTTAAAGAACACATGTGCCTACCATTTAAATACCAAGCATGCTTATCTTGGTTGTTTTCTTGGTTGTGCAGGAATGCCTGGTTATATGATGTCATATTCACTGCCAGAGCCAGTTCAAGTTCAGCGTTTTGATGTAGAAAGATAGATATGACTTGCTGTATCGGCTTTGTAAACAAATAAGCGAATCTAGCAAATAGTTTTCTTGTTAAGTAACCATGTATGAGGACAGTATTATTGCATCACTAATTTATTTGTTTTGTGTAGCTAGCAGGCTTCAATTTTGGAAGCAAAACAAAATGAACCTAGTTTTCAGCATGTTGCTTTTTTATACTGATAATGGTTTACAGTTGCTGAAATGCACACTCTTGTTAAATGCACACTCTTGTTAATGGGCTTTCATTTCCTGGAAAACACAGGAACTCAAACATGAATTTACCAGCTTAAAAGCAATCAAAAAGACAGGTCGACATTATTAAAGATGACAGATGTCAGAAGAATAGAATGAAATTCATTTCCCTTGAACAACATAATATTAAATGTACTCTCAGCCTTAATTCCAATGATGTACAAAAGGCAAATACTACGTGTTAATCATTCATATAAGAAGTAATTACACATTAAGTACAATGTAAGTACACAGATGTTACGTTTGTACTAAGTGTGTACTTTATATGCTCCATTGCTGGGATTACACTTTAATTATGCTGCCTCTATCCTCATCTTAAAACCTTCTCGGCAGTACCAATTAACAAGCAACCAAAACTAGATACCTAATGTACTGTATGTTGAACCTACATGTAATTTAATTCCAGAGCATTAAAAAAACACATTGCAATCATATCCATTTACTGGAAGACTAAGCTTTAGGCATATGGTCCTATGGCCTAACATATCACTTAATATATCAGTTAGTATTTTTGTAATAGGTAAACCTGATGGGCTGGCTTGTAAATTTGGTTGGAACGCTACTGCCCTCATTTGTACTATATATATATATATATATATATATATATATATATATATATATATATATATATATATATATATATATAGAGAGAGAGAGAGAGAGAGAGAGAGAGAGAGAGAGAGAGACACACACACACACACACACCATAATATTTGTAAGCAATAGCTACCAAATATTGTTCCTCGCTAGCAGGAAAGCCTTTCAACGGTCTTCACACAACTCATCAGTTATCTTCTGGTTATGTTTTGATTATTTGTATTTATAATAACAAATACAACGTTTGACATTCATGAAGTGTTTTTATCTGTTGTTGGTCTCTTTAATAACTTAGAAGAGGGTAATGAACATAAAACTTGATTTCTTTTTTTTTTTTTTTAAATGAATATGGACAAACATTTCAAATACTGATAAAGGAAATCAACATTTCAGTACTTTATAGGCCTAGTCAAGCTGAAAATGCACTCTTTCAAAATGAATGTAGGCCTGAGTACAAATTGTCTTGTTTCATTATACACCTGAGTGGCCAACATCATCTTTCTCATACTTTAAAAGTCAAGATACAATTCAGGCAGTACAGTGGCTTGCGAAAGTATTGACCCCCCTTGGTATTTTTCCTATTTTGTTGCCTTACAACCTGGAATTAAAATTGATTTTTTGGGGGTTTGTATCATTTGATTTACACAACATGCCTACCACTTTGAAGATGCAAAATATTTTTTATTGTGAAACAAACAAAAAATAAGACAAAAAAACAGAAAACTTGAGCGGGCATAAGTATTCACCCCCCCAAAGTCAATACTTTGTAGCGCCACCTTTTGCAGCAATTACAGCTGAAAGTCTCTTGGGGTAGGTATCTATAAGCTTGGCACATCTAGCCACTGGGATTTTTGCCCATTCTTCAAGGCAAAACTGCTCCAGCTCCTTCAATTGGATGGGTTCCGCTGGTGTACAGCAATCTTTAAGTCATACCACAGATTCTCAATTGGATTGAGGTCTGGGCTTTGACTAGGCCATTCCAAGACATTTAAATGTTTCCCCTTAAACCACTCGAGTGTTGCTTTAGCAGTATGCTTAGGGTCATTGTCCTGCTGGAAGGTGAACCTCCGTCCCAGTCTCAAATCTCTGGAAGACTGAAACAGGTTTCCCTCAAGAGTTTCCCTGTATTTAGCGCCATCCATCATTCCTTCAATTCTGACCAGTTTCCCAGTCCCTGCCGATGAAAAACATCCCCACAGCATGATGCTGCCACCACCATGCTTCACTGTGGGGATGGTGTTCTCGGGGTGATGAGAGGTGTTGGGTTTGCGCCAGACATAGCGTTTTCCTTGATGGCCAAAAAGCTCAATTTTAGTCTCATCTGACCAGAGTACCTTCTTCCATATGTTTGGGGAGTCTCCCACATGCCTTTTGGCGAACACCAAACGTGTTTGCTTATTTTTTTCTTTAAGCAATGGCTTTTTTCTGGCCACTCTTCCGTAAAGCCCAGCTCTGTGGAGTGTATGGCTTAAAGTGGTCCTATGGACAGATACTCCAATCTCCGCTGTGGAGCTTTGCAGCTCCTTCAGGGTTATCTTTGGTCTCTTTGTTGCCTCTCTGATTAATGCCCTCCTTGCCTGGTCTGTGAGTTTTGGTGGGTGGCCCTCTCTTGCCAGGTTTGTTGTGGTGCCATATTCCTTCCATTTTTTAATAATGGCTTTAATAGTGCTCCGTGGGATGTTCAAAGTTTCGGATATTTTTTTATAACCCAACCCTGATCTGTACTTCTCCACAATTTTGTCCCTGACCTGTTTGGAGAGCTCCTTGGTCTTCATGGTGCCGCTTGCTTGGTGGTGTTGCAGACTCTGGGGCCTTTCAGAACAGGTGTATATATACTGAGATCATGTGACAGATCATGTGACACTTAGATTGCACACAGGTGGACTTTATTTAACTAATTATGTGACTTCTGAAGGTAATTGGTTGCACCAGATCTTATTTAGAGGCTTAATAGCAAAGGGGGTGAATATATATGCACGCACCACTTTTCCGTTATTTATTTTTTAGAATTTTTTTAAACAAGTTATTTTTTTCATTTCACTTCACCAATTTGGACTATTTTGTGTATGTCCATTACATGAAATCCAAATAAAAATACATTTTCATTCCAGGTTGTAAGGCAACAAAGTAGGAAAAATGCCAAGGGGGGTCAATACTTTCGCATGCCACTGTACACACAGCTGAGTGCAATGTTTCTGTACAGCCCAATTCAGAAGAGTACTCATAATTAAAATACATTTACTGCACATAAGGAAGTATTGTACACATTTACATGTATTCTAATTCAATTATTAACTTTTACAGTTGTATTAACCAATTAAATTATTAAATATTACAGTTTTCATTAATGGATGCAATTGTTTACCACAAATACAGCACTTGGGATTTGTTGACTGCAGAAAAACCTCAATATCGATATACATTTTAGAAAAACTAATGTTGAGATATTGAAAAAGGCTTTTAGTAAAAACATTTGTAAGGACTTTAAATGTACATATTGTTTTGTAATAATTTTTTTGTACAAAAAATGAAAAAAAAGGTCATTGCATAATGTATCAGGAACATCAGCAGCCATTATGGATTAGATTAGACGTACTGGTGACAAAAAGGCTTACACTGTAGCTCTCCAGTAGCCCCAAAACATACCACCATAAACTAAAATACCAGCACATGTGGGAATCTACATTTATATCTCATCATACCAGCTTTGATACGTTTATAAGTCTGGCTTCTTGGCACCATCATGATTTTGCCTTTTAGGTAAGTCACTCAGTAACCGTTTAAAATGGAAAAAATAATGGTCAGCCCTCTCCTGATCCTCTGAACTCCCAAAAAACAAATAGCTGTTTGCATAAAGCACTTACTATCAGTACCGTGTAATATACAACCCAGTGGTCTGCAGAACAAACGCCTGTAAGGGGCTGAGCATTAGGATGCTTGATATTATTTGGGAGGCACATTCTTATATAAAGTTGCATGCCACAAGTGACCCGCCCTGAACCGCTGAATACCATTTCAAGTACTTCTATTTATCCAAGGAGGACAATGTAAGCATTGGATGCCCACGTGCTATGGGTATCTCAATCCACATTAAAGAAAATGTGCAATCACTATGCTGCTAGGGCTCAGCAAGCCAGTGGCAAGATATACATACTGTAATTCCAGCTCCTGTCTGTGGTCTGTGCCAAGGCACCCATTAAAGCTAATACAAGGTTATTTTCTTACAATTGCAGGAGCCAAAACCAGTCAAGCTCCCTAGAAAATGTAAAATAATAATTTCTAATAAAATTAGACCACATATTACAGGTCTTAAATCTGTAATATAAACCTAAACATTCACTTGTGGTTCCCAGTTAGGATCATGCCCTACTGCTACCTATTTTTTGGCACCTCAGAAAACAACTAGGCATAACGTGAGACTATCACTACAATTATAAATGTCACGGTGACTCTCCATTCTGGTAGAAAAATACATTCTGGTAGTTCATACCTGAAATATGCAGTACTCGGTAATGTGTACTATTCATTGGAGAATATTCTTTGGCTATGTCAAATGGATGTCACGTAAATATGCAATTTATATTCCACGCAAAACTCCTGCTGCCACAGTAAGAACATAAGAACATAAGAAAGTTTACAAACGAGAGGAGGCCATTCGGCCCATCTTGCTCGTTTGGTTGCTAGTAGCTTATTGATCCTAGAATCTCATCAAGCAGCTTCTTGAAGGATCCCAGGGTGTCAGCTTCAACAACATTACTGGGGAGTTGATTCCAGACCCTCACGATTCTCTGTGTAAAAAAGTGCCTCCTATTTTCTGTTCTGAATGCCCCTTTGTCTAATCTCCATCTCCATCTCAATCTCCCTGGTCCTTGTTTCTTTTTTCAGGTCGAAAAAGTCCCTTGGGTCGACATTGTCAATACCTTTTAGAATTAGTAGTTCCAGTTAGGATGGGAAAGGGGAAAAATCTTTCTTTTGTGAAGCACAGGTTTCGCTAGTGCACGCTAGCAATAGTAAGGTTACTACAGTTCATCTACTGACGTTGTCTTCCACCACTCCCTTTCAGCCGAAACCACACCAGGCACCTCCCTTTCAATCGGCGCGTAGTCAGAGAAGGGGGGAATAAAAAATCTGATTGGCTATAGGCCGTTTCTAGGGGCGACGATTTCCGGTGTTGTTGGAGTTGTGTGGCGTGTCCGTGGTTGTGATACGGCTGTATCCTGTAATTCTTTTTAAAAATAACATTTCAATATTCTTTCATATGTTGATAAGAATGACGGAAAGCTCGGTGAAAAAGCTATCTAACGGCGACAGATGTTACAGCACAAACGGGGTGAAACCGGGGAAGAACGGCTGTGTCAAGAACCATTACCTCTACAAGAAACAACACTGCTATCCCGAGGAGAAGGTGAGGCCAGGCCCAGTTTATTTTGAGCTGCTGACACCGAAGTGCACACACTTATTCAGAACAATAATGTTTTTTTGTAATTTATTAAAAAAAAAAAAAAAAAAAAAAAAATCTGTGTGAAATGCTTTAGTGTCAAAAACTTGATTTCTTATTTTAACGTCAGTATGTAATGGCTGGTGTTATTGATCAGATCAGTTAAGAATCAGTAGTTATTTTTTATAGCGCTTTTTAAACAACAAATAGTCGAATGTTTTAAATATTTCTTAATTTTTTTATTATTGTTTTTTTTTTTTTTTTTTTTTTTGTGAATGTTTGGTGAATGTTTGGTGAATGTTTGTCGTTAGCAATTAGTGAGGCCCGCCTAACAACTGTTGAACATGGCAGACTACAGTAGATCTTAACTTTTTCATAACCACAGACATAAGTTGAAAATCTCCTTAAACATTTTCTTATTCAGTTTGGTGATGTGAATATGTTTGTGTGAAAGCGAAATCATGTACCCATTGGTCCTGTGCTTTAACTGTTTAAGTAACTTCAGGTTTTGCTAAAACAAATTTGAAATGGATTGTAACACCAAAGCAGCATACGACCACCCCATGCCTTTGATAATAAAAGGCAAGGAAATTGATTGAAGTCGTCCAAATAAATTGAATTGCAACCTATGGTATAAGTACAAGGCAGTTTAATTCCTCCACTAGTGTTAAGGAGGCAACATTCCTCTGACTGTTTTGATTATGTAAGATGGAAACATTTAAACTATTGTTTACATTCTGGATTTTGACTGCTTTGTTTCAAAGAGACTTTTCACGTTAAATGGTCATAGTATTTAGGCAGCTAGTGTATTATGGTAAGAGATTAAAATGTATGTGAATAGAGCATTATTTAAGAAATGTTTCATGTTGGTAATTTGCCTCTTCAAATATAATAGATTACACAACAACTAATTAAATTATAGAAATATCTCAGGGTTTATGAAAGTTATTTAAGTGGATTACAGTTTGGGCTATAACTTATTGGTAGAAAATGTTGCATACAGTTGGTGGCGTGGCAGAATTATTCAGTAGCCTCTCATACTGTCTGCCTATGGAAGCATGTGTTGAAATCTGGCGAAATGTAGTTTACGTTCTCAATATAGCTCCCTCTACATTTGCCTACATCACAAAACTACTTGAGAGAGGCCCAGAGTTCCAGGTCAGGGTTGTGGTGATTTCAAAAATCTTCAAAAGGAAGCTCTCATGATACCAGCTGGCACTGCAGCTAATGTCATTGGCCCATACCTGAACACTAAAATTCACAAAGACCAAAGGCATGAGACAGAGACTCTTGCAGAGACATACTATTTAGAACAGTCTTAGCACTTTTGCAGTGCATATATGATGTTTACAGTACTTATAACGGGTCAATACAACATATTTTGTATTGCAACACCTTGTGCCATCCTTTTTCTTGTGCAGTACACCTTATCGACGATTTGTATGAAACGTGGGACTCCATGCCAGTAACATTTACTTATATTTTATTGTTTTAACTAAAGGTTAATATGTACATAAAGTTAACTATAAACCATGCATGTGATTTTGATGGTGGTTATATTTTGTTTAAATTGCTCTTGCATTTCAACTTTGGCCCACAATCTTTATTATAGTTCCCTTGTTTAAATTCTTGGCCCTACTGACTGCACATTTGAAGTATTAGTAGTTTCCATTACGGTATAAACCTTTTTTTTTTTTTTTTTTTTTTTTTTTTTTTTTTTTTAATAACTACAGTACTATAAAAGACAAAAAAGGGTAGATTGATTGAGGTCCCTTTTGAACATTCCTGTTTTCTAGTTTTATTTCAAAGACCTTCCCATGATGGTGTCTTTAGAATCTTGTTCTAGCAAGTCAATACAGTAATAGGTTCCAAATGTATTGATTCAGTACTGCCAAACACTTTGTAAACTAATGGTAGTTTAGTCAAGGGAATGGTGGAGGGTATTTAGTCTTTTATTAACGTCTTCATTTGTATGTGCTAGTAGGGTTAGACTTGCAATTTCTATTTCTTTATTACTATGTACTATACTTTTGTAACAGTACACAAAGGTAGATGTTTAACCTTTTGAATACACTGTACTCGGCAGATTATGGTTGTGTACAAATAATTATGTAGACCGACCCCCTGCAATCCTTATGTCAGGAGCTCATCAGCAGGTTTCAGTTAAGCAGGAAACAGTCTGTTGCTAGATCTCCACACCTCAGCAAGTTCATCTAAGAAATAAAATAAGTGAAAGGCAGTAAATATATATTGAGTCATCAATGCAAAGTTTATAACAGAGCTATTCACCAAGGATCCTTTATTGCAAATTAGGAAAAGCAAATTAATGTTGGTATTTTAACCAAACTTTACAAACAATATCTTCAACCATCTATTTTTAAGTTTTTAATTAGTGAAATCAATTAACATAGGTACTACACATTCATAAAATACTATTTATACTGTAATGTGCAAAGTTATCATTAATTAATAGTGAGGTATTTTCAAATGAGGCATGACTAGTCACATGCTGTCGTGAAGCAATTAATTTTGTTTGAGTGCTTTAGTAGATTTGAGAGGACTACAGGGTTTCCCAGGGGTAAAATTACACTGCAGTACAATTTTGAGGTTACTACTCTTTATGAAATTAATGTTCTTAAAGAAAGTGGGATGTATCATGTAGTCTGAAAGTGATAATATTAATAATATATTGCTATCACGTGGCCTAATTGCATAATTCCTCCAAAGTGAATGCCTTGGATAAAATAAGTTAAGCAGGGCATGAATGCATTTTTCAGACTGAACTAATTCATATTTTGAGTTTCCCAGCTTGACACTTAATTGCCTCCTGAGGTTTGTGCAGTGGGTCTGCTCTCAAAGACATTCTGTAAATATCGCATCTCATATATTTAAGTTTTTTCCAGAGACTCATTACGTCATTACTCATTTTAAATATGTAAAAAGGATGATGAATACTTATTTATTGTTATTTGTAAGATAAGTTTAATTTTTGTCACAGACTCAAATGTGGCCAGTTTTATTGATCAATAGGCTGTTTATCTTTTGTAGGTTTTGACTCTTAGATTTATAATGGCTCTGTACAGTAAGCTACCTATTTCATGATTCATTATTGCTTTCTAATGAAAAAATAACCTTTTTTTTAATAGATCTACCATGTTGAACACAATGGAGGATTGTATAAAAGACCATTTAATGAAGTGTTTGAAGAAACCCCTATGTTAGTTGCTGTTCTCACATACATGGGTTATGGCATTCTCACAATTTTTGGATATCTGCGGGATTTCTTGAGAAAGTGGAAGATAGAGAAATGTCAAAATGCAACTGAACGGGAGGAGCAAAAGGTGAGGACGATTGTAGAAAGTGCCTTGTTGTATTGAACTGAAACTCTTGTATTATGTTATATGTGTGAAAAGCAGTTTTTAACCAGATATTTGAATGCTTTGAAATTACATTTTTTTTGTAAAAAGGGTGAAACATTGCACTAGGTTTCTTACCCATGCACAGTACCACACTATCTAGGATAATCTTACAGAAGTTATATTTTTGTCGCTGTCGTCCTTAAATTTGTAGTTTCCCAGCGTGTCACTTCAAAACTTGCCTTTTGCTGTGATCTACAAGGCAAGATCAACATCTTGACTTCCTACAAAACCTTTTGACTTCAGTCAATTAATATTTAACTTTTAGGTGGAAATTCATTGAACTACAGTCCACAAGCTGTCCATTAAACCACAGAATGCATGCTTGCATGCCAGTTGGTGCAAGTAGCATTATAAGGGACACAGGATCAGAGGCAGACTGATCTATGATCTGATGTGTTTACCCCTTTATTTTGTATCCCTGCCCCCTCCATCAGACTGGTTTGTGTGGGGTCTGTAATACAATGGCTTTGCTTGAATTGGGAAACAAAGATGTGTGCTGGAAATGACTGAATCATTTTAAAAAGGAAGGAAACTTAACAGAACAGTGCACATTTTTGTAATGTTTTTGTGTACTTTCAGTGTGCTGCTACTGTGTGCTACCATGTGACAAACATTACAGTAAAACCTGAATTACTGGTAATTGCTGGCCACCAACAAAACGTTTGCTATAGTCCTTTTCTTTGTTTATTTTTGTTTTAGGACTTTGTCCCACTTTATCAGGATTTTGAAAATTTTTACACAAGAAACCTATACATGCGAATTCGAGACAGCTGGAACAGACCTATCTGTAGTGTTCCTGGGGCAAAATTTGATGTCATGGACAGAGTATCCTATGACTACAATTGGACCTTCAAGTAGGTTTTAACTAATCTATACATTTACTTTTCTATGTGTTTTTTCTTTTACGCAGTACCAACAAATTGGAGTTTATTTCAGTGATTAAAACAGAGTTGGAAATCCCAGCTGAGTTTCATATACGTAACGTTAGAGCGGCAGTAATCAGAGCCACTATTGCTTAAATCATTAAGGACCCCACTGCCAGCTGACCTTGTAAAAGAACAAAGTATAAAAGTAGGTTTATATAAAAGTACACAGTGTAATTCAGTTTTTGTTTCCAGGTACACAGGGAAAGTTGTAAAAGATGTCATTAACATGGGTTCTTACAATTATCTGGGATTTGCTGAGAACCATGGGCTGTGCGCAGATGCTGCTGCAGATGTGACTATGAAATATGGGGTTGGAGTGAGCAGCACTAGACGAGAGATGGGTAAGTGCTGTTGTAGTAAAAGTACTGTATAACAATGCTGTGCAGTAATGTAAAGAACCGAGGAATGTGTGTACTGATAAAGAATTGTTTTAAGGTTAGGCTATTGGATTTTCTCAGTCATAAATGTAAATGTTTATGCATTGTCAACATAACTTTAAGTATGCTTTCTTATTACCGATTTTGTATTCAGCTGTCAGTGTCACAAAGACCCTTTTTTCTGATTTGTGTAGTTTGCATAATGGCAGGGTAAGTAAACAAACCAGCAGAGCATGTTGGAAATGTTTAACATGCATTCAGGACAAATAAAAATAATATTTTATATTCTACAACATCACAACTCTTCCAAACAGTCAGATCGCTGCATTGCCATAGTCTGTCATAATACACTGTAGCTTTTGATTTCTGTAGTGTATGAATTTGAACTTGTTTAAGATGAAAAAAAAAAAAAACTATTCATCACTAAAGATACTATTGAATACTGTACTATAGAGCAAAATAAGCAAAGATGTCTAGTTTTATTCAACTATTTGAAAACAGAACACTGAAGGCATACTTTTTCTACAAGGTAATGGTGTATAATAACAATGGTTTAAAACAGAATTGATGTCTAAATAAATATCAAATGTTTGAGTCTGTGAATTACCCAAAAAAACAAAAATAAATGCACAGCTTTGTCTTTTAACCCTCTAATACTGCTATTTTTTTCAGGTAACCTAGGTAAACATGAAGAGCTGGAGAAATTAGTAGCCAGATTCCTGGGAGTTGAGTCAGCTATGGCATTTGGGATGGGATTTGCAACCAATTCCATGAACATTCCAGCTCTTGTCGGCAAGGTTTGGAGAACAGTGTTGCTGTTTTTGTGTTTTGTGAGAGAGGGAACTTGGGTACTAAATGTAGGCTTTTAATATCCTTTCAAAATCTAGTGCAAAACCTAAAACCCTGAAATATAAAATCCATGCATGCATTATTGAACTTTTGTATTTAAGGTGACTGTTCTAATGTTTTGACCTACAGTGATGACCACGTTTTCCAACCCTGTTTATCATTTATTCTATTTGTTAAGATACTGAGTAGTCCAGTTGCCAAACCTTGGATGTGTGGGGTTCTGCAACTACCTTTTAGATGAAGACATTTTGTTATGGAGTTTTATTGTGAGCGCCTAAGTTATATCATCCATTTTAAAGTAGATTTTTATACAGATTTCATGGAATATTTTTGGACTTCGTACTGATTTTTAATTTTAAGGCTGTGTTCACTCTCTACAGGGCTGCCTTATCTTGAGTGATGAGCTGAACCATGCATCATTGGTGCTAGGAGCACGGTTATCAGGAGCAACTATCCGGGTATTTAAACATAACAGTAAGTGTATTACTAATTTTGTGTGTCAGTATAAGTTAGCATGTCAAAGCTTTGCACGGTTAAACCAAGAATTAATACATTTTCAAGAAGATTTCTCTGTTTGGGTTGACAATTCCACATAGGCACAACACCTTGTTATGTTTTTGTTTTGTGTTAACATGAAGCAACCAAATCTACGATTATTTATTAAATAAATAAATGATGGAAACTCAGTGAATGTTTGCTATATTATTTCAATACCAAGTGTGTGTTTTCCTGTTAATTTTTTTTAATGAATTGTTCTTAATACTGTATTTCGCTGACTGTTTATTGTGTCATTTTAACTCAAAGCTTTTAATATGTCACCCAGTTTGTTAGTAACCAGTTTATGGGTTCTTCAGAAACCGCTGTGCAAAGGTCGCCTTGCTGTGATTATCTATTGCATGTTTACTTGGTTGTCTTGAATTCCATGATTTCAGTAGAGGACATTGAACTTTACCAACACAACTTGAAATTCCACCTGAACCAAAAAAAAAAAAGCTTTTTTTTTTTTTTATGGTTTAGCTAATGATGTTGAATGAGCTGAGTTGCCTTGCTTTGCAATGGAGCTGTTCACACTTTAAATCAATTGACAGTACTTGAAAAAAAAAAATACATGCAGTTTTGTCAACCTGCAGCTGCATTTTTCAATCCCTGTCAGGTCTTTGACCCAAGTCAACTGAAGTATCTTAGCACAGCTGAGTATGAATACTGTGAAATTCAGTGAAATTAATTGTGTCAACGTTTACCAGTTCTGGAAAAACGTAGAAACGAGATTCACAACTCTTGCTGTAATAATCAATTTCTGCATACAAAAATGTACTTTGGGTTGACCTGCGTTCCAGAAAGGCATCAAACATGTACAGCATGTTTTAACAGAATAACATGTAGACAAACAAAAACTGAATAACTGCAAACTGCACCACAGCAGAAGCAACAGATGCACATTGTACACAGAGACAGTCCTTTTGAAATTCAAATGTTATTTTTTCAAAGGTATGTAAAAGTTTAGTTTTTGTTTGTTTTGTAGAAACCCCACCAAATGACATGCAGAACAAACATTTTTGTTTATAGTTGTATGTGCTGTGAAGCTTTAATGATCTACAGGATTAAAGCTTGAACCTGATGTTCAAAACCATAAATATTTAGATGAATTTTCCTTTTTTTCCTACTTGTATAGACAGACATTTTATTTTTGTGTAGGTACTATATATTGTATATTTATTTATTTATTGCTTATCAGAAATATTGAGAGGACTTTACCACAGACTGGTCATTCATTAAAAGAAGTAGAGTGTGTACACACAGAACACACTGGTTGGGCTATCTGGCATTAGTACCACTGTCTCTGGCTGCCAGCAATTCATATAGAGGAGAAAAATGAATGAAAGCTACAGTCCGACTCAAGACTAATACTAAACTGGAACATTTTTCTTAGCTTAGTTTTAGGCAGAGGATATTTAATAAAAATGGCTTTGTTAATAAAACATTTTTATTGTGCTTTGCCTTGCAACGCACCTGGTCGTGGTGATATTAAAGTATATCACACAGCCCAATTGCTTACTTATATACCCTATAATCTGAGGTATTACTGTTTTCTAAAAAAATGCTTAACAGAAACTGAAGTGTAGCTGTATTAGTTGCATAGAAATAGAATAATAGTGAGTTTTATCTGTCTCCCTTTTTTTTTTTTTATCTGTAGATATGCAAAGTCTGGAGAAACTGCTAAAGGATGCAATTGTTCATGGGCAGCCCCGCACGCACAGACCATGGAAAAAGATTCTTATATTGGTTGAAGGGATCTACAGGTACAGTATTTAAGGAGTTTAAACTGTGTATTTTTAAACAAGATATTTAAAGTAAACTACTCTATGCCAATGTATATTAATGGAGTTAATGTATGTTTTGTTTAACCAAGGAGTTTGATTTAACAACTATTACTATAGGGTATGACAATTTGAATTTTAGTACTAAGTCTTGAGTCTGACTGGGAGACAGACAAAACTCACTATATACTATTATTTCTATGTAACTAATACAGTTGGACTTCAGTTTCTGTTAAGCCATTGTTTAGAAAACAGAAATAAAAACAGTAATACCTCAGATTATAGGGTATATAAGTAAGCAATTGGGCTGTGTGATATACTTTAATATCACCACGACTGGGTGCGTTGCAAGGCGAAGCACAATAAAAATGTTTTATTAACAAAGCCATTTTTATTAAATATCCTTCCGCCTAAAACTGAGCTAAGAGGTTCCAGTTTAGTATTAAGTCTTGAGTCTGACTGTAGCTTTCATTCATTTTTCTCCTGTTTATGAATTGCTGGCAGCCAGAGATAGTGGTACTAATGTCAGATATCCCGTCCTGTGTGCACGTAACGTTTTCGTTTTTATCCTAGCTTGTAAATGTTAACTTCAATTTCAAAATTGCTTTTTCATTTTATAGCATGGAAGGCTCCATTATCCGTTTGCCTGAGGTGATTGCTCTGAAAAAGAAGTACAAAGCATTTCTTTACCTTGATGAGGCCCACAGCATTGGAGCTCTGGGACCTTCTGGTAAAGGTGTGGTTGAGTATTTTGGATTGGACCCCAAGGATGTAGACATCATGATGGGAACTTTCACAAAAAGCTTTGGGGCTGCTGGTGGATACATTGGTGGAAAAAAGGTAAATTAGGTGCTTCTTTAAAAAAAAAATCTATCCTGATTAGTCAAAACAGGTCACATGGGGGTGTTGCTATTATAGCATATCACGAGTGTAAATGAGATATTGAATGAATCTGAACTGGACACCAATGATTAATTAAAGTAGTGAGCAAATGTATTCAAATAAATTCAAAACTCTCCATTCTGATCGCTCTGTTCCTTCTACCTGAACTACGCCGTCTCCTTATTCCATTTTGAAAATAAATAGTTAAAAAAAAATCTTAAACTCTCAGCTTTTCACAAAAGATTTCAGTCCCTCTTAAAATAGACTGGGGTTAAAAGATGTTTTGTTGCCATTGACCGCTGTCCGTTCTTCGGTCTGCCTGCCTGCTGCCACTGGACCCACCCCCTTCACAGCTTTGTGATCTGATGCTGAACATTTATAAATTCATCTCGCCAGTTCCTGCCATACCTTTTGAATGTGTCCATGTACAAGGGTACCATGTCTTCTGCTGTACCCTGTATTGTTTTAAATTGTTTCTTAACACTGGCCAAGTAGTTCTCCACGTTACCAAGCTGTAAATTGCAAATTCCGTCTGATAAGTGACCGGGTATTCCATGCATATAACGTCTTTCTCTCCACTGTGAAGCTGTAGCACAAATCTGGTATGGATACCTCCTGTTACTACCCTGGCTAACAAAGGATTATTTAAAAAGGTTAGGCAGAGGTGGAAGGATATTTAATAAAAATTACTTTGTTAGTTAAAACATGTTTTTTTTACTTCTTTTTTTTTTTTTTTTTTAAATGTTGGTTGATCCATTTTATAAGTGCAATAAGGCACTTCAGGGTGTGGGATAAACTCTAATATCCAGACACCCCGGGCGGTTAAAGCCACTCTGCTTCGCCTTGTGACTTATAATGCACCCGGGGCGTGTGGATATTCAAGTATATACCATACCCTGTCGTGCCTTATTGCTTTTATTTTTATATATATATGAAGCATTGGTTTTATAAGCATTTTGGTGTAGGATATGTCATGGGGTATATACAGTATTTGAAGTGAACCTGTTATTGTTTTGCCAGACATATCCATAAAACATTGTTTGTTACGTGACATGCTTAATATGCACAGTTGTGCTTATCAAGTACAAACCTTTCACAGCCAGCAGTAATGTTTACTTAACTCCCTCTTGTGGAAATGTAAAGAATTGCATTGGTAAATAAACATTTCAGCAGAAAGTATTTGCTTCATTATCCATCGGTTGTTTTTGTTTTGTTTTTTTTGTTTAGGAACTTATAGACTACCTTTTTACACACTCTCATAGTGCTGTGTATGCCACTTCAATGTCACCCCCTGTTGTAGAGCAAATCATTACTTCAATGAAATGTATAATGGGAGAAGACGGCACAACATTAGGTAAGTTTAGAAACTAAATTGGTGGGTTTAAGCATGTGGATTGTCCACGCTATTAGAACAAACAAATTAAATATATTATGCTTTATACAAACTTGAATTTTATGGTCACTCATTTAAAAAAAGAGGGTCATTAAGCGTGTCTTGTGCTTATATAGTATATAGATTGTGCCTGTCTGTTGCAGATATTTAAGGAATTGCTATCAGTGGGACTGTTTGTTTCACAAACCTTACATTGCAGCAGTATAACAACATTCACCCATAGATCTTTCGGAAAAGTGTTGGGTGCACTTTCCCTGACCTCCTATATAAAATGGCTACCAGGCATGCTTATGTCTTAATCTAAACGCGTGTATTTGACAATTATAATTACTAGTAACTACATTGGACTATGCCTGTAAAACTTCAATAAGTTTGCCTAATACTGTACACCCAGCCGTAGTTTTAACCTACTCCGGAAGCCACGTGGTTTGATAAATTGTCTGGTTTTCAATTATAATATATGTTCAATAGTATATTGTGTATATTTAGATATTTCCAGAATTAATTTTAAAATAATGTACAGTAGTTTTAAGAATTCCCTAGTCCTATCTTTGACCTTTTTTCATGTTGTCTTACTGTTGAACCTTTTTTTTTTTTTTTTGATGCCAGAAACCTAGATTTGTTTTAACTTACTTTTTAAACTAAATATGGAATTCAGTCCCTCATTTTTAAAATTTATTTTTAGGAACAGTTATCCTTCAAATATCAATGTTATGCAACAAACACAAGGTGGCACTAGAAACTTTTTTTTTTTTTTTTTTTTTTTTTTTGCTTTAATAACCCCTGTTCTGCTGTGAAATGTTTTCTTCATTACACAGTTAAACTTTGGTGTCTTGTTTCGTTGGCTTCTTGGGGATTCTCTTTTTTTAATTTTGGTGTGAAACTTTAGCCCTTGAATTTATCTAGTAATTTTACCTTCAGTGTAATTGTTTACAAAGAGTTAACTTAATATTTGTTATTTCATCAACTTCACATGCCAATATGTTACTTAAACTATAGTAGGTGATAATTATAGGTTTGCTCAAATTATCAATGTATGCAGTACTTAGTAAATAGTTTATGTGGCAAACTGTTAAGTAATTCAAACCTTGATTCATTTAGTTAGAACATAAAAGTTTACAAACGAGAGGAGGTCATTCAGCTCTTCTTGCCCGTTTGGTTGTTAGTAGCTTTATTGATCCCAGAATCTCATCAAGCAGCTGCTTAAAGGATCCCAAGTTGTCAACCTCAGCAACATTACTGGGTAGTTTTGATATAAATGTCATTCTTTTGTAGTTGTTTTGAAACCAGAAATAATGCTACCAGCTGCTATTTTGTAAATATGAGCAGCTGAACAATCACCAGAAAGTTGTTAAATGACTTGGGAAATTAGAGATTGGAATGGTTTTTTATGTTCATTGAAATAAGTACATGTTAAATTAGCACTTAAGTATAAATAGAGACAGAGGTCATTCCAGTATGTTTTTATACTCGAGTTAAAAATGTGGGACATTTTAAGAAAAACAAACAGTGTTGGGTGCATAGAGTGGATTTCCTGTGTATTCCCAGTGGTACTGACACCCTTTTAAGCACATTTCAGCCTGTGCAAGAGGAACTGGGCAGGGAGTATTTGTAGATATTTGCAAGGAAAGGATTACTTTTTTGCTTTTTTTTTTTTTTTTAATAAACAAAATGTGTAAAATGTAAACAACAAATAATGTGTGCCTTTTGTCTGTTAATAGCATTGCTGTCTTGCTGACTAACTGGGATCTTTATCCTAATAAACACTAAGCTACACTAACTAGCCAAAAAGAAATTGAGAATGGGCATAATAGTGAGTAGGACCATTTTTGGCCCAAATGACTGCTTCAGTGTGGCATGTGGTATTTGGAAGTATTACAATGAATATTGGTCAAATTTGTTCTAGAGAGGAATGCATTTGATGTCACCTGACACTGCAATATGGTACCATGCTAAAAATGTCCCAGACCATTGCACCACTTCTAGTACCTGATTTCTAATTAAGCTGCCATCACCACAACCTAATAACTCAGAAGCCAATGAAGTCATGGTTTTGTAATTGCTTTGTTTGTTGTCCTCAAATCTCACACTTCTAGTTCTTGCATGTGTGTGTCCTAGAGAGAGAGAGAGAGAGATTATATATATATATATATATATATATATATATATATATATATATATATATATATATATATATATATATATATATATATATATATATATATATGTAACTAACATTACACACACTGTGGACTTGGATCCACTTTTTCATAGTAGTGGTGATGGTGGTAATGTTGTATTAACAGCTAAGGCATGGGATGTATATTACTAATATACTTGTTTATCCCAGTTGTAATGTCTTATGCAGAGAGAGTTTCATCTTGAAGCTAATGTACTTATACGTGCTCTTAGACAGTAACTTCCTACCATCCTTTCAGTAAAAATACCCCAAATTCCCTGTTACTGTAATGAGAATTCTTTAAATTCTTTAAACTAGAAGGGCGAAAAGGATACATGGGTCATTTAGTTAAGTGTGCTTGCCTACGTCCTTTTGTTGTTTTTTTTTACCTTGTGTTCTGTGTACAGATTTTGCAAATAGTCCCCATTAGTCTCAGTAGTGTATGTTGACATTCTTAGTTTTCTAGTGTGGTACACATGTTTTCGGTGTTAAGCCTATGTTTACTTTGGTTTCATTAACCTGCGAGATGAGGGCATGCATCTGTGGTCTAAGTGACTCGCTGCTATATTGGAATCTTTGAACACCTTAACAAATCCTTGCTGTTGGATTTGTGCCAAAGACATCTGACCCTGTTTTTCATGAACATTCTAGATTGCGATAATGTTCTTAGGGATTCAACGAGCTGCATTTCTTGTATTTGTCATCTACTTTAAATGACGATTCAAAGCAAGGACATGCTTCCAAGCTGAAGGGTCCTGCATTTTTAAATTTTATTTATTTATTTATTTATTTAACTGGTGTATTGGCAGGGAGGACATTTTGAGTCCATGCCCATATATTTATTAATCTAACAGATTTTTAGTCCATATTATTGTTCAATCAGATTGCTTCATGGTGCCAAAATATAACCTTTCATCACAAACCATTATATAATCATGGCATTGAACAAATCCACACCCGTATTTCATGTTTGACTACAATGCATTGCAGAATTTGATGACAAGACCAATATAGGTACTGAATTTGATTAAAAATAAATAAATAATAATAAAAAAGTAAAAAAACTGAAATATTTAGAGGTGATTTGGATAGGGAAATTGTCTGAAATCAATTCTAGTAAAAGTAGGTCTTAAAAATTGCACCAACAGAGCATGTGTATCTCTATTGAACAGTTCTGAAAACATTTAACAAAATCATTTCTGTCCAGTTGCCATTAAATAGTAAATTATTTTAAAATGTCTCCTTACAATTTGCTAGGGTGTTATATCGAAGGCTGAAAAAAACCAAGAGTGACATTTATTTATATATTCTACTTTTGAACTGTAAGGAAAGAGTGTACAACACTTTACTGACCTGACGTTTGTCCTTGCATCTACATGGGTATGTAGCACAACAGGATGTGAGTAATGTGGATTGTTTTATTTTACAAAGGTATTGAAAACTGTTAAGGGCTACCGATGCACTCCACACCCAGCGTTCCTTATTCTTCATTTCCTGATAATCTGTTAAAAAGAACAGTTTGCCTGACCCTAAAACAGGCTACACAACCTCTGGGAGTGTTTTTTTTTTTTGTTTTTTTATCAAGAAACAGTTAGCCAATTAATTTCAGCAGAGTCAGTGGCGCTCGATTTCCTGTCCAGACCGTAAGAACCCTTACAGATGGAGTGATAACGCTTCCTTCTGCCCTCCTCAGAAGCTGAAAAATAGGCCTGGACTGTTATAATTATATCTCCTGGTAGATGAAAAGGAAGTTGGTGTAAACTTTTGTTTAAAAGGGATATGGCCTCTACATCTGGAAGCTCTTTAAGCCCTTTTCACTCTATCTCAAGTTTGTGTCTGGAATGAGTTAAGAATGTGCATTGTGAATAGTTTTGAAAATGTACCCCAGAAAGATTTACTTTGGAGTCCACGCTTTGTCTAGAAGATGTACAGGCAGCATGATTAAAGATTTTGAAATTGGAGTGTGGATTTCTAAAACAATAACACAAATATTGATTTCATATCAATTTGTTTATTTTGATGTTTTGTTTATGAAGCTGGAAAAGTAAAAAAAAAAAAAAAAAAAAAAAAAAAAAAAATGTGGTTCTGTCATGTTTGTATGTAAAGGGTATTTTTCATTCAAAACAATTAATGCAGTTCCTCTAAACCGTTCATACTTGTATAGTTATTTTAATAGTATTACATATTGGATACAAAAGTCAGGTACATTTCAGTAGAATACTGTTGAGAGAAATATTGTTAGCCATCAAGTTCCTTACATCCAAGCATAATTCCCTGCTACATATCAGTTAGATATGTTGGTGTGAATCCATTCGTGTACAGTATGTTATGGAGTCTGTTTTGCTGCAATTCTGAATGTCCATTTATCTTTTGACAGTTCATTAGTAACCACAAATCAACAGGAGGGGCCTTTGAGGGTATATTTTACAACTTCACAATGCAAGATAACATTCAGATAGTTACTTGCTGGGCCCAGTTTCACTGGTTTGCTGGGGAACATTTACAATTGAAATGAGCCATGTAAGATTACAGATTGGAGAGGTTGGGGGGGGGGGGTTCATTTTCACTCACCAAAGGGATGACCTGGCCATGACTTCTGCAGCTGAGTATATCTGTCAGACGATCATTCTCCGATCTGTAAACCTGCTCTGAGGATTTAGGAGTTGTAACTGTACCTGCCACTCTGCCTGTTGTGTACGCAGCTGAACAGAATCCTGACGCCAAAGGCTTGTGTGTATGGCAAGGACACAGAATGTGATAAAATGTCATGTTTAAAATAGGTGGAACATTGAACCTCTCTGTTGTAAAGCCCAAGCATAATTGTCTTGGGAGATCTGGTTACTTGTGGGTGACTCCATACAAATTTAACTAATAACACGTTTATTGTGTACTTTGTTTCTTTTGGTTGGTATGTCTGTCTTATGTATTTAAAACAAGATTAATTTATTTTCTTGTGGTTTTATGTGTGTATGTGTGTGTGTGATGATATACACACACACACACATAATGTTGCTGTTTAATTTAAACTTAAAATATTCCATCTTGCTATTGTAGATATTGATAGGCTTAAAGCTTGCTATCTTTTACAGTGTTCTCACTTATTGCACTCTACAATGTCATCTTTTACAGCATTCTCACTTATTGCACGCTACAAAATGTCTGACTCATTAAATGGGACCATCTGTCTTGTTAAAACATGTAGTTGTCATATATTGGTGGAAACTCACTTGTGATGTTGAAAGTGCCATTAATGCCACCTCATGTGGATGACCACTAACTGTGCCAATTGCCATGCAATCAGCATAAGACATGCTATTTTACTCCTTGCTTTTTTCTATTCTAAGATTTGTACAAGTTGGAGTAGTAGTGAAAGTACTTCAATAGCAATGCCCCAGTTTATTAATGGCCAAGTCAAGTGAATAAAATACCAGTACCCGTAAGCATTGAAAAACTCAACTAGTTCTGAAGCTAAAGTGGTGTGTTCGGTGTACTGCAGGTCATAACTGGGAAAGCTGCGAAACAACAGTATTTGCTTTGCGCACACTTGTTCCTTAGGTGCTCTGTAAGCGGACCTGTTACTTGGTTCTTGTAATTGTGCTCCTTGTACAGAGCAAATGGAATATAATGTGCTGCCTAATGTACTAGTCTGTTTAAGAAATATTTCATTCCTCTGCGAGTTCTGGACTAGCTCCTTTTTAACTAGCCAAGAAGTGAATACCACTAATTCAGGAGTAAACAGTTACTGTGTCAGAAAACAACATGATTTAAATGGGTTCTGTACATTTCAAAAGATACAAAGCTACAATGCGATTTTGTTCTGTTGCTTGTTTTCAGGCCAAGACCGCATCAAACAGCTTGCAGAAAACACTAGGTATTTCAGAAGAAAACTTCAGGAGATGGGATTCATTATCTATGGAAATAGTGATTCCCCTGTGGTGCCTTTGATGTTGTACATGCCTGCAAAAATTGGGTTTGTGTTCTTTTTATTTATTGTTTATGAAAATCCTTTTGTAGATGGCCATACTGATTTTTTCTTTTTCTGTCTCTTCTAGTGCATTTGGGAGGGAAATGTTGAAGAGAAATATTGGAGTAGTGGTTGTGGGTTTTCCTGCCACGCCAATAATTGAATCCCGGGCCAGGTTTTGTTTGTCTGCGGCTCACACCAAAGAGATGCTTGATACTGTAAGTTAATGCTTTTTAATTAAGACAAGCTATTTTGCCCCCAGTGGTAAAACATATAAATGCTTGAAAATCACCATATAGTACAAGGCTCTAGATTGTACTGTTATCTAATAAATTCCTTTAAAAAGTGATACCAGTCATACCAGGAAGCAGCACCAACTTTTGTGGATGGTTTCACAGGTCTTGATTAGCACTAACCTTGGACTACCTAATGGTGCTTTCGATAAGGTAGTCCATGATGCTAACTGGGATCTGTGATACCAGACATTAGTATTTTAAACTCTGGTTAGAACACCTCCAAAGTAGACAAAGCATTAAATGATACATTTGTGTGTGTGTGTGTGTGGTGGTTTTTTTTTTTTTTTTTTTAAGAAACTGGGAATTCAACATATTAAACAGTATTTTGGATATGTGAGGCTTTGCTGTATATATTATTTGTGTAAACTGGAATCAAACTTTAGAACTGAAAAGTTTAATTTGCATGAACGTTTACAATTCTTAATTTTAACATGTGCTTGATAGGATGACTTCTTTTAAGCTGTGACTTTCAGAGATTTGCCTAAATGAAACTTCCATATTTGACCGTGTTGGCAGGAGATCAAAGTAAAATATCTAATAATCTACCTCCCTAAGGACTGTTACTAGTGGTGATGAAAAGTATATTACACTTTTCATAAAGTCTTGCTCAAGAATAGAATTGTCTTTGTTGTTTTAAATAAGAGCTCTTCTTGCAAGCCTAAGTTCATGAAACGGTTAACGTTTTATTTACACCAAAAAATCAAAATTGCTTCCACATGGTGTGTGGTAATGCAATACAAAAGGTGTCCTCTGTAGTACAAGCAGCTTAGTTTCAGTCGGCTATAGTTTGGCATTATGCTGAAAAGTTAAAAACCAGACTTCAGTTTCAGTGTGGTTTGTAAGTTTTTCAAAGAAGAATTACAACTCCCTAATTTGTAATGATATCGTTAAATGTAGTGGTTGGCACCACAGTTAAGAACTTTGAGTAGCTTTCACAGGAATGATAGACTGGATTAAAGACATGCTGTACTTAAATAACATTGAAATTACCACTATACCACAGAAAAGCTGGAGCTCATTTACAGTAGATAAAACATTCTGATGAAGGGCTGTAGAATACTGTGAGGCTTCATACTGAAACATTAACTATATAACATTGTGGTAGTTGTATGCTAATTAGGTCATGTTTTTAATATTATGTTCTATAGATTTGGTTCTACTAAGTTTGTGTTCTAAAAATCGCCTTGAGTTTACTGTGAAAAATAGGCCAGTGATCCTCTCAACGCATACTTAAAACACTTCCTATCTTCAACTCAAGTTGCACAGTATCGCATTAAACTTATTGCTCTCCTACCATGTTTAAAATGTATTCTGCTATATCATGAAATACTGATTCTTTCACTTACCTTGTGGATATCTAACAAAAACTGGGAGTTTTGTTTTAATTCTCTTGTTCTAGGAAATCTGTACTGCAACATGACATTTTCATATAGCGGTCACATATAAAAATTGGAGCAACCAATCTCAATCTAAACACAAAAATAACTTCAGTAATTATTCCATGAAATAAATCATGAGGCATCAGACAATGGATTAGTTGCACAGTACTGTCTTTAAATTTGAGGTAGAGCCTAATTTATGTAAACAGTGGTATTCCTTAAAATAATGTAAGGAATAAAATGCACCCAATTGTGCAAAATATGGATGTAATGTTATGAAAGGTTTCCAGTGATGTTATAAGCCATAAGAAAAAAGTATAATCTACTGTTTTTGTGTTAATTTATTCTGATTTCACTTGTTTGCCAGTGGTACAGTCCTAGTAAATGTACATATCCTATTTGTTTGTACTACCTGTTTTATCATCTTAAGTTACTGTATTAAGTAATCAATTCTTTTTTCAAATGTTTGTCTCCTAGGCTTTAAGAATGATAAGTGAAGTGGGTGACCTACTGCAACTGAAGTATTCTCGACACTCATTGGTTCCTTTGCTGGATTGACCCTTTGAGATTACATATGAAGAAAGTGAAGAATGAAAAAACCTTCTAGCTAACCAAAAATGCACTGCAAGTCTGAGGTTTAATGAAATGACACAGAACCACTCTAAAGACCAAGATATTTATTTAACCACATTGAGCTAATGAAGCATAGCGGTGTAACCTGAATTATATGTCTTTTCATTTGACAGTATGATTTATTTTACTCTTTACTCTTAATTGTGGCATACTGCTTTTTCAATGTTATGTGCCTTTGAACAATTGTCTGTAAAGCTGGTGTGTTGATTTTGTTCCATTTTTATTACATTTAGATGCAGTATTACATGTTGGAACCTCTGTTGTGGGCTTCTCATATATTCATATATATATATATATATATATATATATATATATATATATATATATATATATATATATATATATATATATATTTTTTTTTTTTTTTAAAGCTATTGTTTAGAAGTGTCAGTTTCCAGTGAAACTTAAACTACTTTAGCAAGTTGTAGTACTTGCTTTATGTATGTAAACGTCTTAATTTTGTGCCTCCTGTATTGCGTTTTGAGTAGCCATTTTACATAAACGCAGAAATACACTTGCTCTAAACTTAAAGCAAATATGCTAAAAATTACTGTTATCGATGTCCAAATATCTATTGTTTAAATTAATTGAAATCTGGGTGTAGATATTTGGGGATTGGGCAGCCACAAGGCTTTTAGACCCCACACACTGTGTGTATATATATCTATATATATATATATATTATATATATCTATATATATATATATATATATATATATATATATATATATATATATACATAATATCCAAAGACAATTGGTCCTATAATTAGAGGGAATAACGAATAACAATTAAAACGTAAACTCGTAGAAAACGGATTGATTTAATCTCAAATGAGGAACAAGACTTAAAGACCTTCTTTAAATTTTCTTAAAAATAGGAGAAAAATAACTTTTTGTGTATTGAACTACATGCATTAATTTTCTTGTGCATGTAAATGGCTCATGTCTGAAATCTGCATACTGTATGTGAATTCCTTCCTTTTTTTAATTTACAGTGATCGAGAGTATTTGTTTTTCATATTGGTGGCAGCGCCAAATCTGTTCTCTATTTGCATGCATGAAGTTGACAGACTGAATGCACTCATAGTACTACTGACAAGTGTTTTGTATCATTTGTATTCTATAAAAATGCATGTATGATGTAGTAACTGAGGCTGCTAGCTTACTGTAAAACAGTGCCGTGTTACACATTGCACTCCAGTACATTTTTATCTATTTTTAGACCGTAAATCATTCCAGACTGAACTTTTAAATTACGATCTTAAATTAAAGGTTGCAATCGGTATACCTGTGTGCATCATACCATGGGATAGGACGATGAATTTCAATGTGTCAAACAATTGTCAGCCCAACTGTTTGTTTTGATTTGTTCTAGGTTTGCACTGAATAAATTACTTGAGAGAAATATGTATAAATAAAATTTACACACACAGTTATTAGAAAATAGTAATTGCGACTGAACCGGTAACTAAGCATTCAGTGTAACCAGTATGAAGTTCCCCTGTGATTTTTTTTTTTTTTCAATCAATACTATTGTTATTTTCGCAGCCAATAAGTGAATTTAAGTATAGATTGGTTGGTTTAAAATGTGGATTGTGGTGGCGGGATCAACTTAATCAACTTAAAGATCAACTTCCTTATTTATTAAGTTTTTTTTTTTTTTTTTTTTTAAAGCATATACTACTTGTTATCTATGTTGGTGTTTCTCAGTTTCCTTAATTATTTCATTTCACTATTTAGGGCAGTGAAAAGTATAAACATGGTGGCTCCAAAAAAGAAAGCTATTTATAATGCAATTTTGTGTTTTTTCTTTGGAGGGGGAGGGTAATGTATTGACATTTTGTCTTAACAGCTTTGGATTTGCTACAATACTAAATGTTACTATTTAAAATACATGATTTTTTTTTAAATACCGTAGTGCACTTTTGTACATATTGTTAGGTGTCACATATTTGTCTGTAATATGTTTTTTAGGCAAATTGCGTTCTTTATAATTGTTAACTTTTAATGACCAAAATTAATTTTGCGTTCTATTTTTTCATACTAGAGTCATTTCAGAGTATTTATTTTCAGTAAATTATTTAGTTTGTCAATTGTTGAATGGGAATTTGATTAGAATAAATGGGAACAATATTTGAATGTGCTTTGTGCATTCGCATTCGGTAGTGTAAGCTCCTATAAGCTTGTGTGATTACGAAGGTATGCTTCCATTTTTTTTCAAATTGTTGGCTATTAAAAATATAATGCATATAGGCTATTACATTTAGATTATGTTGTGCAATGAGAATGAGTGTGTGTGGAAACAGAAACAACCAGTTTATTTTGGGGGGAAAAAATGCAAATACTTCATATTTCTCGTTTTAATGTTCTGAAGTTCTGCTAACATGCAATATGATGATGCACCATGAAAAAAATGTTCTGATGTATTGCATGTTTTGTACAGTGTGTAATAGATAGATTCTATCTATCTATATCTATCTGTCATATCACCATATAATTTGTGTGGTAAACATACTTTCTAATCACCCAGTATAGAATTACTGATTATTTTTAGCGGTAAATTAATCTGCAGAAAATATATATACATATGTACATGTACATTTTTCATATGTGGTTAAGTGTCACAGCAACATAGCTGTCTGCCAATTACAATCTAAATATTGTTCACTATTCCATTTTTTGTGAAATATGTGGTGTATATTCACTTTTTCCATAGGAATATTTTAATTATTTCTACACATGGTAAAATAACTCACTTTTTAAGAGTTGCAGTTTTGATTTCTGTATGAACAACCAGAGTAATCATATTATATAAATGTTATAACTACATTCACATTTTTATTGCAACAATGGCATATCACAAACGTGTAATTAAGTAAGTAATTTCTTAAATGTCCTGAGGTTCATGTCAATAAAATCTCTTATTAAATAAATTTGTTTTTATTCTCTTTTTCAGAGCATATAACAGGTCAAACTATAGTAAATGAGTCAAGTGACAACTGTTTTGGCTAATGCATTCAGCAGTGTAGTAACACTTATTGGTCAATTTCATAATTTTATACTCTGCCAGTATAAACCACCCCTGGACTTCATCAGTGTTTTACACAATTAAAAAAAAAATACTCTAATTGCATCAAATGCTTATCAGTAGTGAAAAAAAGGGGGAGTTAGCTAAAATGTTGTGTGGTCGTCTAGCTCTGAATTTTAATATATTAAGGTGGAAAGAAATTACGTTTCTCTGGTTGTGTAGTTACAAGAGAAATTCCTAGTTTAGTTTGTTTTGTGAGTCCAGTTTTACCTTTTTTTTATTTATACAATAGTACATTTTCCTTATTGGCGTAATTCAGATAAAGACATGCCAAAAGTGGAAGAGCAGAGTGTGTGTTTGTGTTGTACAAATTCCAAAGTTTAAGAAAATTAAAACCAGCATAAAATATGTTGGTCTGTTTGACAGCATTTAAATATATAGATAGAACCACAATATTAACAGGCTCTTGAAAAAATCTAAAATCCTGCTTGTTCTAACACAACTCTGGTGTTTTGTAACCCTATTCCTAACCTAAAGGGAAGTTAAGAGGGTAGGCTCTTATTCTAACAGTGAACCAAACGTAAGGCATTACAATATTTTAAAAAGAAAATGAACAGGGCTGCCAAGTACAGTACTGTCATGGGCATCCTTTATCGGGTATATATCTAGTACACTTACAGCTGGTTTCACATACAATGAGTGGTACTAATCATGGACTACCTTACTTAAGGTGTAACAAATTCTAAGCTGGGTTTGTGAAACTAGTTTACACCACTTTGATCAAAACAGTGCTTTCAACCCTCATTGTTTGCTTCAACTTGTGTAAAGTATCTGCCAGTGGATCAAATAGATGACAGGCACATTTATCTGATATATATATATATATATATATATATATATATATATATATATATATATTAACTTATCAATCACATGATCATCAGCATTGTGATGCAGCTCTGCTTGGTATTGGCTGAGCTAGTCAGCAAGCTGGATTTGGTAATGCTAGGTTTTCTTTGGCTGAAAAGATCAAAGGGTGGTCCAATTGATCAAACTCAGCAAGTTAACATCCAAACTTATTTTATTGTTACAGACAAAGCAGTCAAAGAGATTAATGACTTTCAAGTTTTGCTAGAATTAAAGTTCTAAAAATCTTTCTGTAGCAGACAATAATCCTTTAGTCTTTGGATTTATTAGTTCTAGTTAGTACGCTGGTATTTTGACGAAGGCAATAGATTAAATGTTTGCACTTGGGCTTAGTTTAAACTTCTATTTTTGGTTGAGTGTTTTGAAGTTCTGGATGACTTAAACTTAACAATCCATTTTTATCTATAATTTCATTTTGCTGATACCTGCATATTACAAAGAATGAGTGCATGCCAGTAATTTGAATACAGTAGTTTCTGCATTATACTGAGTCATTTCTAGAGGAAGACTGCTAGAAAAGGTCAGTTAAGGTTTGTCTGTGTCCAACAGTCTGTTCTACACACCCCAAATTAGATGGATAACTAACACTACATTGGAATATGCTTATTTGGAAGCAAAATAAATAATTTATAAATGCATGTAATTTACTCGAAGGGTTTTCTTTTGTGGAAAGAATATATGTTTTTGATCAGTCACCAGGCAGGGACAGCCTATATAAAAGTCAAATACATCATATTTGAGCTTTGGGGACAATAGCGGTCAAACATATGACAAAATTACATCAGCCTGATCTAGTTTTTATTAAAGGTGAGCACTGTTATAGTGTACAAAAACATGTTATTAATGCGACAGAATGGTATACCCACAAGAAATCTAGTTTTGTTGAAAGGTCAAAAGTGATTGATTTACACTACCAACTATTTTAATTATTCTGACAAGTCTAGCACGTAAGCAGAATTTTACTAGTCTGCATTAATTTCATTATTAGGTCACTTATTAATTTGTTTCAACCAATTCCTTTCTATTTGTTTACACTACTTTCACTATCAAGAGAGTATTAATAGTAATTATCTATATATATATATATATATATATTATATATATATATATATATATATATATATATATATATATATCTATATATATATATGATATAATAATACATACACACACTACTGGTTCGAGTATTTACATTTCTGTTGGCTTTCTCCAATTTTCTTAAACCCTTTTCCCACTATCTCGTTATTAGCATTTTATCCTTTCATTGTCCACTTTTTTTATTCAATCATCCCTTCGCGAGTAATTCATTCACTCACTCATTCATTCACTGTGTCCGTTTGATCTTTGGGACCCTCCTCCCAACGTCACAGCAGCCCAGAGAGATGCGATTCAAGGCTGGGGAGGCTTCAAATTCAACAGAGAGTTGACAAGCAGAGCAGATTAATTGGTTTACTAAACAAAAAATACAAGGAGAGTGAGAGAGACGATTAAAAGGAATGATAACAGCAAGGCGAAAAAGAGATTGATTGTGGCGCTGGACACAGATTGCAGCAGTTAAGATTTAAAATGTTGTATTTTTACGTTTAAGAGCTCGCTGCATTGAAAGATACCATCCGTAACTCGAAGCAGAAATGTTCGGCAAAAACTAAGACTAAAAAAAAAGACGGTGAACTAGAAATCAAAGCCATACCAACGCCAAATTAACAATACGAGCACAGGAGTGCAGCAGTGCAATTTAAGACTGAGTTGGATTTGCACTTGAAGAGAGGAGTGAGACGCACGTAGCATTCACATCAGTGGGATTAGCCACATGGACACACAAGTGGCGAGCTAGTAACAAAAATGTTTTAAAATAGCATCACAAGTTTAAAGCAACATTATGTTCAACGGGATTGAACACAAGCTCATCACTGACAAATGCTAGACTTGATTAAAAAAAAAAACGATAAACGTTGGATACAAACAATAGAAACGCGTTAAATGCGAATAGCCACATCACGGTTATAAAATATAGAGGTTATATATTTTTTCACACCGGTCTATTCTTCTACCAAGAAGTTGACAGGAATCAATAAGGAGCTTTCCAGAGAGAGAGAATTACAATTGTTCATAAACTACAGATCTCTTGAAAGAAAACGAAGACCACAGACTCGGTTCTGTGCAGATTTCAAACTCAGTACACCGATTTGTTGTTAAACTAAGGGGTCAGTTTGTGGGTTTGTTTGTGTGGGAAAGAAATGCAACAGATCGGAGGAAAGAGGGTCCTGCTGCTTTGTGCCGTCTTCTTCATATTTTATCTTGCTTTGGTCAAGGGGTTCCCCGTTAAAACGCATAAAAACAGCACCCCTAAGGTCAGAAGCAACACGTTTATGGAGGTAAGTCCCGTTTTTTTTTTTTTTTTTTTTTTTTGTTTTGTTTTTTTGACACGTATGTTCTATAGGCTAGTCATTTTTATTATTCAGATGCTATAAATTTGGGTACCAGGTAAGCTACGGAGTTCATAACTGCACGGTTGTTTCGTTGGGACTTTTTACAAACTACAAATAAGAACTTCCACCCGTTTTGCTTTAAATTTTATAACGCTTCTCGCTACATTTACATATTTTGAAACGACTCACTCACGCTGCAATTCTTTTTAAAGAGTGCATGTTTTCCCACGTTTGTTCTTGTCAGTTCGTTTCTTGGACGTTTCAGTTTTCTCTGGTCAGCTGGGCAATTTTAGAGGAAAAGAGAGGGCGTGTCTCAGTATTTCAGACCGACCAATGTATTGAAAGTTATCTTGCACTGTTATAGTGCAAGAATGTTAGTATGGTTGTCTGACACAGAGTAACTGGCCTTGTTTCGTACGCTGTTGTCGATATGTGTTGGTTAAGATAAATCACTGCAACCAAACTGGACAACGCGCGCCTGCATATTTGTTAAAACCACAAGATTTAGTTAAAGCAAATGTGCATAATTTAAGTCAATTAACTTTACTAGGAACGTTAAACAAACATGAATAGTTAGTCAGTGTGCCAAAAATATGAAGCCATTATTTGCGTAGGTCATACATTTTGGATAGAACTTCATATAAATGTTTAAAAAACGAAGCTAGTACAGATAAGTTGAAGTTAAGTTATGGAAAACTGGGTTCAAATTATAGTCTTTTTTTCTCTTAATTATATGTTCTGTATAAACCCAAACACCACATGAAATGTATCCAAATGAACGATGTGGGCAACTGCTAGAATAATAGTTTGTGCTCTCTTGGTACTGAGAGAACACAATTTTTTTTTATAATCACACACACGGGTTTTTTTCTGTCCAGGTGATGGTACGAAGAGAAGGTTTATGTAGCTGTAGATGTTAAAATGTAATAATTGGCCGTTTATCTGAAATGCAGTACATTGTCATGACTTTGTTATTGTGCAAACTGCTAGAATTAAAGAAAGAAATGAAAGGAGAAACACTGACTCTCAAGATGCTCTCTAGAGCCAGTCTTTTTTGTGTGGTCTGGTGAAGCGCTAATTAAAAGCAGTGTCATTTCAATGCTGAGAATGAATAGCTTTTATCTGATAATGAGTTTAAACTGCACAGGAGCTTAAAGATGCAGACTATTCAACCAAGTCCCAATCTGTTTGAAGAACATTTAATTAATAAATGAAGCAGAAGAAAAGTGATACATTTCTAACTCGGTTCAAGTATACGTAAAGCAATGTACCTTTGTTTTAAAGCAGTTGTTCAGGTCCATGTTTATATACACGAATTTAAAAAAAAAAACAAAAAAACAAATACTATTTATAAAAGTAATGGCTAAAATAATATTAAAAAGCAAAGGTCATAAATAAATGCAACAGCTGTGATAACTGCAAAGAAAATAATCACTTAATCAGCAGTTTTGTTTGTTTGTTTGTTTTTAAATATAAAGATGCCACATATGACAGAGTCTCTTACTGGGCAATATCTCATTTCTGGATTGTAGTATGTTCACATTGATCTCATACCAAAGTTTAAGAGTAATACAAGGATGGGAAGAAAGACTCCAGTTGAATAGCAGATTTAGCCAATCCAAGTTTAACTGTAAACTGGATTAAGCCCACCTGAGTGCCCCCCCCCCCCTTGTGTGCCTAATTAAAGCTCAGGTGTGTCTCATTAACTCACACTGAAGCCTGGAAGGGTTCAAATACTTGTTATGGGATTCTTATTTCATCCCTGTGAAACATAACTCTTTATCTAAGGACTGTGGTAATTTTAATTTATATATCTTTATGTATCAATTTTTTTCAGATTATTTTTGCTGTACTAGGCTGTTTACAGGTGTCAGGAGACTTGAGGAATTTACACCGCTTTAGTAAAAAAAACACCAGCGTCTATTTCACTAAAACACATGTGGAATAGCAGGCACACACACATATGTTTCAACCAATTCTGTCTGGAAAAATTGGCTAGTAAGAATCAGTTTAATATTAAACAGTATGGTTTGCTAGGGGTGGTTTTTCTTTGGTATTTACTTTCTTATTTAAATTATACATTTAAAACATCTTGGTAAATAAATGCATTTATTTAATCAACTACAGCATGAACAAATTAATTTCCTCTTAAGAATGAATAGAGAGGCCCTACAGTGTGTGTGTGTGTGTGTGGGGGGGGGGGGGGGATCATTGACACGGTGGACTCCTTTTTTTCTTTTGAGTAATGCCAGACATGACTATATTGGAAGTGAAACAGGACCCTAAGTCCTTTTCTTGGATTTAACTTCCCATATTTCTAGGTGTTTGGGATTATATCATCATCTGCAGCAAAGTGAACTAATCTGCAGGGGTGAAACAAACCAAAACACAGAAAACATATGTAGTGTAGAAATCGGTCAGGTTTTGTGGAGAAAAAAAACAACGGAGTCTGGAATTTTTGCCGAAGCAGCAACTCTTTTGTGATTTGATGCCACAGGTTTATTCAGCCTGTAGGAAAAGCTGAGAAATAAGAATACACCATACCTGAGATTTAAATATTTTACCAGTCTGACAGTGTACTCTGTTTTAATGGGCAAATTAAATCTAATGCACTGTTTTACTACTTGGATAAATATAGATATTATGTTTTGTGTTTGTTTTTTTAAGTACTTCACTGATTCTTTTCTAGTCTTGTCTTTGTATTGTTCACTGGAACCCTCATATCTCCGCTTTTGTAAATCACTTTTTCTTTGATCGTTTTGTTTATTTAGGAATGTGTGGACGGTGTAGTGTAGTGGTGAGGGCTACGTTTCATGTTTTCCTGGTTGAATTTGGGCAAGTCATTTTTAATCCAGTGTGCAAAGACCAGTTTCTAATGCTACTGGTGCCAACTAAAAGGCACCCTCCACCCCATCCGATCCATTACAATAATTGGATTTTCTTTTAGAAAATCAATTGTTTACAAGCTGAAGCCAACACCAAATTATATGACGCCATAGCAAAATAATGTTGGTTGACCTAACGTGTATTAGAAAAAAAATAATAATAATTGGACGGGAGCTAGGTTCTTCAACAGTGCCAAGATCTGATCATTACTACAGTTGTTGAAGAGTTACTTCTGAAGAGCAGAAACACTGTTGAAAGACCGGTAGAAATTGAGGCATATACCTCTACCCTAGAAATAAGGAGGGGAAGGAATTCATTTGTTGGAACAGCAGACCCGCACATAAATGAAAACTTATGTAACCAGCACAGTAGAAGTGGGCTAATTCTTTCATATTTACAGTTGGATCAATAATCTCTCAGTGCTGAATTAGTGAAACTTTAGGATACCTCTTCTATGTGTGCTCGAGAGATGAGGCATAAAATAGGCTAAACATTTCATTGTGTGCATTATCACCATAGCCTTTTGATCACAAAGATCGTGCTTCAGATGGGAGTTAATCAAATTAGGGATCCAGGTGTATGGAAATCAGTCAGGTAATCTGTTAAAACAATTACCTATTATGCCTGAAAGGGATTATACCCTTTTTGAAGATTTACTTCAAAAAGCCTACCCACTTAATAAATTTATGTAGATTATGCTTGCAGGTAGAGATGTATTAAACACTATGGTCACTAAACAGTCAATGTGATACAGCACAAAATGTATAATTCACCCCCTGTATTTAGTTGATTTATGCCTGGGAAACGTTACCTTTGATGTGGAGCAGTACCGTATGCAAGGCGGTTTTCGTGGCTGGGTTTTGGTCCAGGGTTGTCTTTCTTTTGAAGTGCTCCAGTAATCAGGATTAAAGTGGCCTTTTTAAAAATCATCTGGTCCTAATTGCAGGTAAAACCCCTCCCCCGTAATGCCTGAGCAGGGCTCAGGGTGCACAGCTGGGCTGACAGAGAAAGTTTATTAGACTTTTTTTTTTTTAAACTATAAACTTCAAATGGGCACATGCCAAGATGTGGCTATGTAAAACTCTATATTGGCACATACCCCATGTGTATACAAGAAATCTAATTAAGAACTCTTTTCATTTCATTGTGCATAGCTTTAACTAGTTACCAATGTTGCATTCCTTTGTTTTAGATACTTCTCTCTAAACACAAAGTAACCACATATGACTGAATTTAGTAGGATGTATTTATGCACATTCTTCTTGAAGCTGGCCTCAAACATTTATCACAGCATGTGATTCTCCCTTTTTTTCTTTTCAACACCTGGTTTGAGAGGAAAAAAATTGCTATGGTGATAGCCAAGGACAATATCATTCTTTAGCGAGGAAGCATTGGAAGGGTTTTGATTGTTTTCAAGCTAGTAGTGTTTTAATACATTTATTAAAAGGTGTACTATAACGTGGACTTCACAGATTCAGAAAAATGAAGGGGCGGTTCAGATACAGACTGTAGGGCTCCAGATTAAAGTAAACCAAGATTAAGTTCAGATTCTATCACATACTGTGTAATATTTAACCTGCATGCAGCATCCCAGGTAGGCATCCAAGAGGGAAATATCTGCCGCCCATCAGTTTGGATGGGTATTATGCTAACATTCTCCATCTGCTTTTCACATTTTACTTGCCAGCTGATTTTAATGGGGGGGGAGGAGATAATGTTAAGATTCTTCTAAAAATGAGCACTTTGAAAGTTCATCCTTCCAGATTTTACATTCTTTAAAAGCCACCACATTGTAGCCTGCTCTTGGAAGCTGGCCAACACTGAAATGCTGTCATATATAGGATATTTCATTGCAGATGGGTTGGCTTAGTTGAAATCTAAACTTTAGAAAGCACAGCTGTTTTGTGCTTGCAGTTCACTGCAAGGCTGAAATACTTCTCTTTGTAGCTGTGCAGCATGGTGGCACAACAGGTTCAATCTAACACCAAGCATCCCTGAGGTCCCAGGTTTCAATCCTGGTCTCATTAAAACTGGAAAATCTGGCAGAGGCCCCCTTCCAGTTTATGCCCTGAACTGTGCCTCTCAGAGAAATGAATTGATTATCGCCCGGGAGAGGAATCTGGAAATGGTCTTTCTCTTCACCACGTTCCTCCTTTGGGAATGGCAACAATGGTTATTTGAAGGCTACCGGTGAAACTGTTTATCTAGCACTGCTTTTCACACTCTGTAGTCATCTTCACAGTCAGTCAAGTCACTTTGGCAAGTGTTCTGAAACAGGGTGTGTATGTTAAAATAGTCAAGAAGAAACTGAAATAGTAAATGAGTATTTTCTCCAACTACTGTTGGATATGTGTGGCTGGGGGATTAGTGGACCATAACACACTCATTAATAAAAGTGACAGAAACACTGTAGGCCCCATATCAGCTTATTTTGTCAAACTGTTCTGTAGTCCCTTTCTACTTGAAGTATTGCTAGTAATATATACATTTATTTCTTTTTATTGTTGTTGAAATCTAATTTCAGTTTATTTTTTATTTTTTTAAACAACACTGCCATCTTTATTTTTTGACAGGTTAAAGGCCAAACAGCCTCCACAGAGTCCCAGCGAGCGTTGGAAATAATGCAGCAGAACAACCAGGTTAAGAGCTGGAAGAGGAGCCTTCCACGCCGTCACAAGCGCAGGTGGTCCCAGCAGCAGCGAGTGGGCGGGATCCAGAGTCAGTCCAAGGCTGACCTGGAGGAAACCAACCCCTTTGTTCTGGATCTCAAGAATTTTCCAGGTCTAGCTAATGCAGACCTCGACTCTCAAAACCCAAACATTCAGGTAAGTTCCTTTAGTAAAGGGGTGAAAAAAAAACTCTATTAAAGAATCTGCAATATCAAAGCAATCAACAGGACAACGATTTAACTGTGCATATTTAACTGTGCGCATTTCATTGTTGTAATTTCCTTTTTGAAAGGGGTTTGCACCCTGCTTTATTCGTTTGCTGTGAAGTGCTTTACTTTGTTGTTTTATGTTCAGAGGTGTTGCAAGAGGAGTAAGCACATTTGGGCCATATGGGTTTTTATCCCTCAAGCGAAACATCAAAATGTGTTTCTGGAATCCCGTGCAAAGTCACAATGTAGTCTGATGTTAGAAATAGCTGGAAAGGGGAGATCCGAGATGATTCATTCCCATCTGAATATACAACATATTTGGCAATGACTTGCAGACCCTTTAGCCTATCGGCAAAGTGTTGGTTGGCTTTATATTCAAGCTAAGTGCGTTTTTCATGAGATGTTTTACTAATACAAAACAGTTCAAAACCACTTCCTTCCATCCTGTGTATCTTGAATGATGGATCAGAGGTACAACATCACAGCTGATATTTTACTTTAGTTGCCCCAGCTTATGAAAATGATTGCCCAAGAACTGCTTGTTGCCCACAGTTAAAATAAACTACAAATTAGCATATTCTAGGTTTCCAAAAAAAATGCTCTATAATAATAATAATATATTTCTTTGTACACAAACAGGCAGGAATAGAGGGTACGTTCACAGAGATCATTCTGTGCAGATTCTGTGCAGAATCTGACCAATTTAGCCAATGGGTGCGTTCATGGAGACCATTCTTAGAAGATCATTGGCAAAATTGGTCAAATTCTGCACCGAATCTGTGCTCAATGATCTCTATGAACACACCCATTGACAGAACATTGACAGACACGCCTCTTCTAACCTCCATTCTCATTGGCTCAGCGGACAAACTTGCAGCACACTCCATTTAAGTTGCTAGGGAAGCCAACCAATGAAAACACGCTCACATACAGGCTGTTATTATCGCGGTGATCTGTTGTGCTTTGTTTGCACAACTGCTTGTTAAACTGAAACTCGCTTAAATGAAAGTAAAACAAGAAGTGCTTGGAACGGTATCTCTGGGACACACATGAACGGTGCGGCAGCGTTTGCGGGGAGCGAAGCAGGGGGGTGCACGGCAATACCACTTTGCTTGGTGGACACACATCAACGGTTGTTAAGCAGCTATTAAAAAAAAAAAGAAAAAAAAGCAGACAGCCCACCACCTCCCAGCACTATACAACAACCCAAAAAATGTATGTAATTTTTGAACTTTTACTGCTTGACCCATTGTATAGCAGCTGCTATTATTAAGGAAAAAATCAATCACATTCTTCGCAATTGTATACTAAATATCTGACAAATGATGCAGGATGTCAAGTAACTGGATTAATGCAGGATGTAGGCGGTTAGTATTTGGTTTGGACACATAACCAAAGCCCTTGAAATTCTTTATTTTATAATTTAGTCGCTCGAGATGCTGAGAAACTTCAGCTATCAGTAGCTCCTCCATGTTGATGGATATCCGAGTTCATCAAGACATGACACATCCCACACTATGGACCTGATTGACTAGATCCAGATTTGCCACTGCGGGAAAATGTTTGAACAGCAAAATATCACTCACGAGCTATATTTTTCCATTCTAAAATTCTGCCGCTGCGACACTTTTCCGCAACTTCATTTTTTTCGTCAATATGTGTTCACTGTAATTGAAATAAAAGGTGAGCGATATGTGTGGCATTTTGCCGCTCCCTGCTAGCGGTGTCCTAGACCTGAGTCCCGTATCGCAAGTCGAACCCCAAAACACCTCCCTTCCCCAGAAGAGCAACATAAAAGGCTTGCACAAGTATACTTGCTGAATAATACTTGTACTGCAAGTTAGGTGAATACATTATATAAATGAGAATAACAACCAGTGTCGAAATATGTCATTTTTATTTCATAAATTTTAAATAGTTTCCCTTCATTTAGTAAATTAAAATAATTCAGAATATATCTATTGCTTTTGGAATCATTTTTTTTTTTTTTTTTACTCTATAGTTTCCTTCATGTTCTAAGTTTTCACTAGCATCAGGTGGAGATACACATGGTCTTTTGTTCCAACTAGTATCTCTGTGTTGTTTCTAGGATCTCATCATATTCCAGAGAAAGATAATACTATATTATTAGTGGTAGTTTTCAATACAGCAAATATAGTGTACAAAGGTAGTACTGACTGGTCTAACTTGTATGTTGCATTAGAAGATCAAATGGTAATTTAATGATGAACCGTTTTGTTAAAAGATAAAAATGAAATAAGATAGGGAGAGTCTTCATTCAATAACCATTTGGTGATCTACAATGAGATACAGTATGTTGTGCTTTTGGTCTTTTATCACAATAAAAATTAATCATACTTCTGTTGCAATACAATATACAGTATCATGTAAAGAAAGTATCATGATTCATCAATAACCATGCTTGCCCACGTAATCAACATAAATTGAAAGTAGTCAGCAGATTGGCATTCTATATTAGCAGTTTGGATATCTTCTAATCCAGACCACTACTAATATTCTAACTTCAGGCTTATAAAAGAGTTGATAGTCTCAACTGTTAAGCTTCAAACAAATCAATAGAGTGCACTTGGCTACACAAGGTATAGTTTCACTGTCCCTAACGTAATAGCTACATTTCCACAATCATTATTTCCTTAGTGGTTTTAAAAATAGTAATTTTAGAAGTGCAACATAAATTCCTTCAGCATCACATAATACAAATAAATTACTAATGGCACAATAGAGCGGTTTTGTAAATGTGGTCTGATTAAAATAATTGCAGATAATAACAGGAAACGTGGGGCTGTCTTAAAAAAAAAAACTGCCTTGGGCAAAACAGCAGGAGATAACTAGTCTATGATCAAAACTTAAAGTGCTTCTAAATGCTTAATTTAAAACGAGGATTAATGAGGTAAAAGAAAAACACTTCTCCACAGTGTTGTGAGCATCTTTATTTATGTTGTGAGTAAAACCAGCTTACAGTTTCATGTGGGGATTGTTTGTTTCTTTAGGCAGTTTTACACCCAACAGCATGACTGTTGATTTATTCCTTGTATCAGTTAATTATTAGGTCATCTGGTTCAGTGATTTATCTGCTCAATCCACTGTTACTAAGGGAAATTCACTATTGTTTTTCCATTGCCTGTAATTAAAATGTAACCTGTCATGAACTGATGTGTTGTTCTCCATGTCTAATGCTGTATTCTCTGGAGGAGAACACAGGATTAGTCTCATTTTCTGGAGGTTTTTATTAACTGGTCCTTAACAGCTGTTTCCAGACTGTGAGATCCCTTTAACTTGTCCTTAATGCAAACCTTTCATAGGCTGGATGTTTAATGCAATTTAAGCTTTAGACAGAAAGCTTTGGTGTTAGGCTTAGGTGTTCTTAAGAAGTTGGAGTTAAGGTATTGTAGCGGGGCGGGGGGGGATGTCCGGAGCCAAAAGATGCAGCAGCCAGGAACAGTTATGTTTTACAAACATACAGCACAATACAGTATGTATGGTTTCTTAACATTTTAAAAACAGCCTGAAGGTTTCAAATAGCCTCCAGCAAGTGCTTTGAAACCAGGCTTTTTTTTTTTTCTTTCATCGAAGTAAACCGTGCCTGACCTTGGAACAGGTTAGAGCTAGCATGAGAGGGAAAAATTCGAAGGTTTCCCTTTCCAGCACTGCTGCCCCTCTTCTTGATTAAAAGGGATGGTAATTTTGGAATCACAAATTCGGTATTTGTACAACAGCAGTCAATGTGACTTTGCTTATTCTCTCATCACTGGTAAATCACCGGCTAGGGGAAGCACAGAACTTTGCCACTGTAGATTGCCTCTTGAGCACATAAGCCGGAAGTGTGCTTTCTGGTTTGGGATAAGTAAGTGTGGAGGTTAGAGCCTGATAAATTACACATGCTTTTAAATGTTAAACCTTCTCCTTTTAAACAATCTATTGATGTTAATGGGAGCAGATCTTGCAAGCAGCTGTTGATAGTGAGTCACTATTTTAATGGAGTGCAGCTAAGTGTAATAATAATTACTCGATAGAATAGACAGATTTAAAGAAGCTTCGGTTTATTTAAATAAATATGAACATGGGTCGTGTGTAATGAAATCATTGTTGAAGAGGGTAGTTGACATTGCTTCAGTAGGTTTAGTTTATTTCTGGTTTATGCTAAAGTTGTTCTTTTTCTGTTTGTTTGTTTTTAAGTCACCAGTGCTTTTTAATTGAGCTGTCACAGAATGACCTAATGGAAAGTTGTTGATTCTTTGCAGCTCTTGCATTACATTACAGTTGTAAGGTAGTGATAATTTATTTTCTAGGTTATCCTGCCCAGCTTGTCTTATTAACTGAAGGCTGATTGTTTTACAACTGAGGCACAAGAAGATGATGTGACTGTCCCAAAGTCTTGCTGTTACTCAGTGACTTAAACCCAGGCTATCTTGGTCTCCAGTTCTGAGGCCTGTCAACTTGGCTGCACAGCTTTTTAATACTTTAGTTCTACATTTGCCTTTGGAAGCCACATTTTAAACCTTCGGATAAATATATATTATTTATATATCTATATAGGTAATATATAATATATATATCTATATATTATATATCAATAGTACATTCGGTGTTAGACGGTGTTCTTGTTATATGGACGACGTACGTTTAGTTTGAGGATGAACGTATATGGTCCTACGTGGTTGTTGCGGACCCTTCATAACCGAGTTGTAGCGGGGGAAAGTTTCTATATCGAGGGAAACCAGTCTGAACTCCATGGTACTCCAAAAACACCCTCAAGCCGAGTTTGAGATGGATCTACATAAAGGAAGCCGGAATGACTGGTCCTTGTCCTCCGCTGACTGGCTGGATAAAAAGGAAGTGTTCTGGCCCTTGTTCTGGGGATACCCTGACTCCTCTGAGGACGGTACTGGAAGAATGAGCACCGAGGATTACCCTGTGGAGTATGACAGCGAAGAATCGGTACTGAGTGGAGTAGGAGACTGGGACAGAAGATGGCCAGTACACAAGGGCTGGGGCTCCAAGGACAACTATGGTGAGTTGTGATAAATACATCTGCATGCTGATACCATTTGGGATTTGTTCAAAGTTAAAGATTTATAGTTTTTTTCTTTTATTGAAGTTTTTGTAATTTATTTGTTTGTTTAACCCTTGTATACTGGAGTGACTGTGGATGCCTGTGTAGTAGGTTCCTTGAATGTCAGCTGATGACTGTTTGAAAGACAAAAAAGGGATATGGGCACAATCAAGAATCCTAAGAACAAACTCTCACAGGTTAATGAGAAGATATTCTGATTGAACTGATTTCTATATTCGAATAGTTGCTGAATATAGGCGTGTTTATTACCAACTCATGAGGAACTACAAGAAAGAAAGTTAATCACATAGGAGTTTCTTCCATAAGAAATGAAGTCTCCCCTGGAATTATGTTCTTATGTGTCATTCCTTCGGTAGAAACCAGCTGATAAGTGTTATTGGATTCTTCTGTGTTTACCGCTAGGGGATTATCATAGTGAAAAAAGTACTACTTTTTAATAAGATCTCATTCAAAATAATAATTTAAAATGTTTGTCAATAGTGCAAACACATATGATATCTTCACCGTTTCTTCATAGTTGAACAGTACCAGACTTTAGTTTCAGTTTGCTATAATAAGCCTCGCAGTAACATGAGTTTGTGAGTCAAATTTTTCAAACCGTAATCTGGATCAAGTGATCCGGATTTTGTAATCCTAGATTTTGTGATTGAGATTCCTTTTAAAAACAAAAGGAATTTTGTAAGAATAATTATTTGTAATGTGGATACAAGTAATCCAGCAGAGACATTTTCTGGGAAAAAAACAAAACAAAAAAAAAAACAGATCAAAACGATCCAGATAAAAGAAATCTGGAACACAAAATCCGGATCACTGTCATCCAGATTAAGGTTTGAGAAACCGGCCCCTGGTAATTAAGGCAATGCAATGCTTTGTAGACTATACCAGTATAGGTAACATGAAAATAACATTAGATGGGGTTTAAGATGACTTGCAATATAAATGCAATCTTTTCCCAGTACTTTTAAAAACAGGATCATATATCAAATAGATCACATCCTTTTCACAGTCTTACCATTGAATAAAAAAATAGGAAAAATAAAATAACAAAAACAATGTCACAGATTATATGTGCCCCTCACATCTCATATTTAACTGTTCACTTACCTCCTTGAGTTTTAAAGGGCTTGTTTGAGTCACATACCTGGATATACTGCAGCCTTGGAGAGATGCAAAAGCTGTCTGATTTAAATAAACATTTGATGTCTCTCAATGTTCTTCAGGATTTCTCATGCTACAGGAATGGCTTACAGAAAGCAACAGGCTCAATTTCTTTTTTCAACATTTACTGCATTCTCCAAATAAAACATACTTTTGTAAATCTTGCACACAAACAGTAGGGTAGCTGATGGAGTGTAATTGATAGTACTTGATTCTGTGACATTTGATAGTCATTTTCACTTGTTCAGGGTGCACGTTTTATAAGTAAATGTTTGTTTTTTCTTTTGTTGAACTACTGAACAAATCTAAAATGCCAATATGTTTACAATTGTCATTTAGTTAACATCAAGCTACTAATAACTTTCATAGAAGTACTTTAAGATTTTAAATGTATTGCCTAATTACGTGCAAATTTCTTTCTTTCTGCAGCGCTTGCCAAAAGAGCGCTGCTAGATTATTGACATCCAAGTGAGACAACTGACCATTGTTTTCAAGATGGAATATTTTAAATAATTTTGCATGCCCGTTGCACACTGGCTGTCTTCTCGAGGCTTGGCATTCTTTGTTTTTGGAAATTAAAAAAAAAAAAGATGCTGCTGCTGAAAGCACAGACGAGAATTAAAAAAAGAAAGTGGGATGTGGCGTGACTGTGTGCGAGCACTCGACCATCAAAGCATTGTTTTGTATTCTCTTTTGAAGTTGACACGGGTGCTCAGAGCCACAAGCTTTTGAAGGGTTGCTTGCTAATAGCAACTTCAGGCTGTCCCTGTGGCTAAACAACTAATATTTGTGTTCAATTAGTTGGGAGATTAGTGGGACAGCCTGACGTGGGATGACAGTTAAAGTCTGAACTGTTCTTTTCATCCTGCGACTGAGAAACTAACTGTCTTTTGCACTGAGATTTGGATTTATTAATCCAATTAAATTCATGGGCATTTAAGGCTGTGGATAAAATTACTGTGCTTTTAATTGGGTGGGAAAAGTAGAGCGTGCCTTCTGCTGGGCAGAATTGCTGAACTACTGTCTCAAATGAAAAGAGGTGGCAAAAAAGTGCCAAATTGGAAAACGTCTTTCACAAAGTTTTTACAGCTTTTAGTGGGCCTCAAATGGAAGTATGTTTGCTGCTAATGTAAATAATAAACTGCAGTTAAGTTTGTTCTTTAAAGGTGCCCGGCATTTTCTACGTGCATCCTTGATAAGATTTACAAAGAATTTGCGTTGGGCATCAGAGAGGTATTTTCATGATATTGCAATATAGTTTGGTCAGATATAGTCGCTGATATAAATAAATACAACCACAAGAGTACTCATGAAGGGTGTCTTGTGCCAGATTATCATAGCAGACAGATTGTTTGGCACTAGGTGCTTTCTGTTCGTGGGAGTGCTTTTTTACATGCTCTGTAGACGCCTAGCTGAGTGTTTTGAACATTATTTAAGTTCGGTTTTGTAAAATTATATGAAATGCCATTCCAGTCAACTCCATAAATATAGAGCTAGACACAATGAATTTATAAAACAGTAGATACTTGTGTGCTGCTTATCAGGTGCCCAAAATGTACATTTGAACACTGTGTTGTTGTCTGAAAGCTTGCCAGTCTGTGTGCTAGTGTGCAAAGTCCTTTTTGACACTTAAACAGGTTTCTGTACGCAATCCAGAAATAGTTTGAAAATTATAGTTGGCTTGTTTTCATATAAACCAATGTATTCCAGGGAGCTTGGATGCTGTTCTCAACTGGCATGCTTTTCCTTCATGTGGCTTTGAGGTAGAAAAAAAAAACTGTAAAAAGAAAAAGGCTTTATTTAATCTGTGTACAGAAATTAAGCATCTGCTGTGTGGAGAGCAGTGAAACAACAACAATGTCTATTAAGCTGCTCTAAGGTTTACGGTGCATAAAGCACACATCTTAGTTTTAACTTTTCCTGTAATTTGAAAGTCTTTTAAAAATCTATATTCTTGGGTGACCCGCACAGAGGGCTGGCAGTGGGACAAAGGCAGAAACCACATATTGTGCAAATGCTGCTATTTCATAGCTCACCCAGTCTGTAATCAGGACCATCTTGTTTTCATTATTGTTCACACATTATTGTATCTTAATCTGCAATTAAAATCCATACCATCTCTAGGGTCCCTGACTGGCTCATTCATTTAAATCACAGTGGATGGGAGAGCAGGATGAGTCATACAGCCTGGACAGTGCCATTTCATGTCTGGGCTGTGCAAAGGGGACGAACTTTGCTGGGTACTCTGAAGGAGGCATCATATTGGCTGTGATGCTCCTGGGGTGGGGGATGGGATTCCTGCTCCTCATCACGCAACAGAGAACCCTACTGATCAGACACCGAGCACATTCACCGTGGATAAAAAGCAGGGCTAATCTCTGGTCTCCTAGATCAGTAGCCCTCCCACCTCACATGCTCATATGCCCTCAGAACGTCTGTGCTGTGTGGGCACTCGCTGTGGTGAGGAGAAAAAAAAGAATTGGGCATTCCAAATTGGAGGAGGAATAAATAAATAAATAATAATTGGTCACGCTAAATTATAATAATCCATATCATCTCAAATCTAATAAATAATCCATATCATCTCAAATCTGATTCCACTGGTAGATACAAGTGAATCCTGTTGTGTTAACACAGTTGGAAGTTCTTACATAAATATAAAAGGAATGTCTGTGCATTAAAGGTAGATTTCAGATACTGGTATCATTCTTATGTTAAGGACAAGGATTAGCATAATAAATGTGCCACCTTTGACACGTTCCCAACATGCACTCCATTGTTATAGCCCTGGTTTTTCAGTTACTTTTGTTTTGATAACCAACCGGACACCCAAAATACATAAACTGTAGGCTAGTAGATGAAACCTTTTTAATTCTATGAACACTGACTTTTTTTTTTTAAGTATAATCTCTAACATCGTAAACATTAGAAAGAAAAGCTGATATTATTTCTCCTGGAATGGAAGCTGGCTGTGGAAAATGTTTATATTGGCTGGCAAATTTGCTGGAACTAGCAGAATTTACCATTGAGTTATTGCAACCAAAAAGGAGGCTTGAGTGCCTTGTCCTGTTTTGTTTTTTAGATATTTAATTTTACTAATAAATATTTCATACAAATTTTATTTATGCAGCATTAACATGCTGGGGAAAACAAATTGAGACTAATAGAATCTTTCAATGTAGTTTCTGGGCTAGATAGGGGTATTGCACTTTTTATAATTGTTTTTAGGCAAACCCAGTCAAATTGTAATGTCGGCGGTCACAATAAGATTGAATGCTATTTTACATGCCAGGTGTAATGTTGACAAGGAAATGTTTAACAGGAGCATAGTTATTGTCATGGTTTTAGAAGTCAGTTTCTTTTACAGTTGTTAAAAAAAAGAATATATATAAAACCTAGATAGCAATTAGAAGCCTTTCTTTAATAGCTGATTTTCTAAGAAGGAATGCTGCCATAATCTTCAGTGGGGGCTCAACAGTGGAACCTATTCGGATTGATAAAGTACCAGTGTTCAGTTCTGACGAGTGGAAATTGTCTCTTTGTTTGTCTCAGAGTATGAAGAAGAGGAGGAGTGGAGTGCCTGGTCCCCCTGCAGCGCGACATGTGGCACTGGGAACCAGAAGCGCACACGATCATGTGGTTATGCCTGCACTGCGACAGAGTCCAGAACTTGCGACCTGATCCGCTGTCCAGGTAACCGTTTAATCCCTAAAAACCATCCATTTCCTGCTCTGGAGCACATGAATGCCTTTATTGTATGAAACCTCTGAAGTTTCCCCTCTAAAAATGGGGAGGAGTGGGGTGGCTGAACTTGTGGCCAAATGCAAAGTTGAAAATTCTGGCACAAAAACATCAATGTGAAAGTTGTCTATGTAATGTTCAAAAAGCAAACGAAAAAAACCTGTGAAGCATTGTATGTTGGTAAATGCATTGGACAAGTATGATAAAAGCAAACTGAAAACTGACAGTGGTAAACTTTTAAAAGGGACAGTATTCAAAGTCTTGGAGGTGTTTTCTACATCCGTACTAGTCACACTTTCATTTCAGTTTTGACTTTTGTATGAGTTGTGGTGGCTGACTGTGAGTCAGTTATATTGTGTTTCCATCTTGTGTCCTAAAAGAATACGAGGAAGAATTTGACTCATGAATACTGTCTCTTTTAAAATTGTTAACATGGTAAAAAAGGCTTCTCAACCTTGACCAAGAGATATTAATCTGCAAATCAAACATGACCGCTATAATATTGTGAATCAAGAATAACCTTTTTCTGTCTCTTTTTTCAGGAATTGAAGATGACATGAATGCTGTAACAGATTTCATGCCGTATGAAACAGAAAACGGCACAGAACTGTTTGATGCAGGTCAGTGGAATGCTTGTTCTGGGTTTTGAAAGGGACCCCATTTCCTGACTTGCGTTTTGACTGCTAGACAGAATTGGTGACAGATGATTTAAGCTTACAAATCATATGTTGCTATCTGGAGTTGGTTAAAGGGTCAAATCTATAATACAGTATTTTGAGGATCCCACCTTGGATAAGTTCATTGTGTCCAGATATGACTTCTCCATGTGCAGAAGAACTTAACATCATAGCACTTCAAGTTAAAATAACCTTTTAGCCCAAAAGTGACATAGTATGGTCAGATTACAAGTACTGTGATGTCAAAACATGCGTCTGCTTAGCATTGTTATTAGTTATGTTATGTTATGGGTGAACTGTTTTGAGCATAAATTTAAAGATATATATATATATATATATATATATATATATATATATATATATATATATATATATATATATATATATATATATATATATATATATATATATAATTGAAAGAGCTGAGTAAAATCAAAATATTTTTGGTCTGTTCACCAAATGTTTAAACAACTCTTAATTCCAGGAAGATATGAAGCTCTGTTCGAGTGTAGAGAAACTAGTGGTATTAGGCCCAAGGATTTCTTTCCAGTTTTTGGTTTCAAATTAAGTAATAATTTGGGGATCTGTTAAAAGCCCAGGAGGTCTACCAAGTTGTGTCTCTTCTTATAAACAATTTGTGAGGTTGGTGTCTAAATGCTTTTTGCATGACCCTACAACCTTACATGGTGGACTATTCCAAACATAATTCTCAGAGTGCTTCCACATGTCTGTTATATACCAATGTATATTTTCATAACATGTATGTTTCTTTTTGCATTCTTGCAGATGTCGACAGCTGTGAAAAGTGGCTCAACTGCAAAAGTGACTTCTTAAAGAAGTACCTTCACCAAGTGCTGACAGAGCTGCCCAGCTGCCCATGCAGTTACCCATCAGAAGCTGTCTACAGCACAGTTAACATCTTCGACAATAAGCAAGGGAAGACCTACCGATGGCGGGATGCAAGCGGCCCCAAAGAACGACTGGATATTTACAAACCCACGGCCAGGTTCTGTGTGCGCTCCATGCTGTCCCTGGACAGCACCACTCTGGCTGCACAGCACTGCTGCTACACTGGTGAGATGAGACTGATCACCAGGGGGAAGGGTGCAGGCGCTCCCAATCTTATCAGCACAGAGTTCTCACCTGAGCTGCATTACAAAGTGGATGTGTTACCATGGATTTTGTGCAAAGGGGATTGGAGCAGGTTTCATGCAGTACGGCCACCCAACAATGGGATGGAGTGTGCTGAAAACCCTCCAGAGGAGGTTTACATGAACGAGCTGGAGGAGGCAAGGGAATATTAAATTGTAACACACAAAGGGAACTATTCCATAAGCCAGGTTCCATACTGTTGCACAACTTCAAATCTCCAAATGTAGCCACCAACTCCAGCATGGAAATCAACATATTTTTATTAATCGTGGAATGGTGATTCGTGTGTGTGTGTGTATGTATGTATGTATGTATGTGTATAAGTATAACTCCAGGTCTTACTAATGGAATTGCATTGGTTCACGTTACTATCCAGACCTTGATTTTCCTGCAGTCCATTGAAGATAATGGTTGATATGACAGTATTTATTTTTCTAAAGTAATAGACTTGTAAGACTGGAAACTAGATGTGTTACCGTAGCCACTGGTCAGGGAAATTGGTTAGAAGTTAATTTTGAAACATTTCAAACCGTTAACAGACAAACAGCAGTAGCAACTAAAACTGCTACATTTCTTCACAGATTGTTTGCTGCTACAAAGTGACCTTGGATTCTTGGAGTGAAAAGTAGTAGCATGTTGTTAGATTGACACCATTGGTAAAAGTAGACACTTGGCAAAGAGTTCCTTGTTTCAGTTTCTAAGACATAAGCTCTTACTGGCACATCTCCTATCCAAAATAAGTTAAAACCGATCATAAGCAGATACTTCACACCATAATGTCTACATATATGTCCTTTCCATCTTTTAAAAGGGCAAAAAGCTACCCCTTGGGTAATCTATCCTGTTCTATTGGCTTCTTGCATTCGTAGAGGTAACCAGGCAGTCATATCCAGACGGTAGTTTATATATAATTTTCCTTGCACTCAGTTTATTCTTCATGTTAAATCCTGGCTCAAATTAGTAATATCATAATAGCACAAAACACGTGTGAAATGCAGCAGAATTCAGGTACCTTCAAAAAAAGTACTATTCCACAGCTGGTGCAGATGCCTACAGAATAGCCTTAAAGGAACATTACATGTTCTTGTGAATTCTCCTGTTTTTCTTTATTAACAAAGAATGAACCGTTACTTACTAGTTCATGCAAATTTGCATGAACCTCAAGTAACTGCGATTGACAAAACAAACCTTGTATAACACTTGTCATTTACTTGGCCTTAGGGCCATATTAAATATTTGGATATCATAAGTCTAATATTGTACTCTACTGTTTTTTTTTTGTTTGTTTTTTTTTTTTTTTTAAATCTTTTTTTTTAAAATCTAATTCTCAAATATGAAAAAGACAGACAAGAAATCTGTGTTCCCAATGTAGTTAATGTCAGTACCTAGGTACAGTAAATGAAACAGTAATATTTGCTTAGATCACCTGAAGTAGTCCCTGTTCTGGTGAAAGTTATGTCGGTAAACTTGTTTTTTAGGAGGGCTTTGTGACATCAGCTGTTGGGACTGGTTGGCTGAAACCAGTCTTATGTTTGTCACATAGGATGTCCCTTAAATATCTGAGTGATTCTCTAAACCACGAACAAATAGCTCTGTTTTATATAGGAATTGTTCTTTTAATGGTAAGGCACTATTGAAGGATTTTGTTTGTTAGGAGGGTGATTTTAAAGCAGTCATGTGTTTCTTTACTTTGCCAACAGCATGCTGTCAAATTCCCCAACTTTAAGGTTTATATTGAGTTTCAGATGTTTAGATTTATTTTAAAAAAATTTACAGTATAGAAGTTAATGTTTTGCATACAGTGGGTTTCATGTGATGAATCTGAAAAACACATGTTGGTAGTTTGGTAAACTACTATATTAATGTGACCAACATGGGCTTAATAGAAAATAAATCTCCTCTCTTCTCTCTCTCTCTGTGTTTGAAATCCATTTTTATTTAGTGTTTGAAATAATTTAATTTTTTTAAGTTTATTTAAATGCAACCATGTGGCAGGCTAGCAGTTAGTCATAGTCCTGACAGAATGATTTCCTTCTTTTGTGCAAAAACGATTCTTTAGTAGTTGATATAGGGACCTTTTTGAGAATATTGCTTTTAACAGATACCAGATGCTGAAAACGTTGGGCTGTGAAACTTGGAAAACCTGTTTTTAAACATCTGTTTATGCTGGTTTACAAGCAAGGGGGCATTATTCCAGTAACCAATGTCGAACTTGATATTTTTAACCAGTGGACTGTTTTGAGTTTAACCAACTTTACATATTCTGTGATGTTGTACCACTGCGAATTGAAACAGTTTGATTTGGATTGGTTTCAGGCGAAGGGCTTTCTGTAAAACCATTTCCCCTCTTCCTTGTCACCTGAGAGGGATGGAGCTGTTTTATATTTAAGGTCGGGCAGCATTTATTGACCCAGGCAACCACAAGAGGGATGAATTGAAGTCAGGTTTTAGTGAAAATATCTGTATGCCACCATACAATTGTTTTGATCCACCTCTGACTATACCTGCTTTATTATGAAACATGCTTTGTTTGAAATGTTGTTTTCAATCCAGGGATTGAACTAGTATGTTAATCTACTCCTTTATCTATTGGGAAGTGTATTATCTCATACACAAATACATTGTATTTGTAGTAACTGTAATTATTTGAATAAAATGTTTAATCATGATAGTAAATGAGCATTTTCCAATTGAGGGCAGTATTTAGTTAATGGGATCTCCTATTGCTACAATATCGCATGAAAAGTGTTTGAATACAAATTTAAGTTGAAAGTTTACATGTGTCACAAGCTTCTGTCAGGAATGAAAAATAGACTACAGGTTATCAAGTTTTGGAGGATAACTGTTTTTTTATTCTTCAAGAACGGCACTTTATTTAAAAAAAATATATATGTGTGTGTGTGTATATATATAATATATGTGTATATATATATACACACACACACACACACACACATTGTACCAACATTTAGTGATGTGTGTTTGTTTTACTATTGTAAAGGGATTACTTGCAAAAGTGCAGCATTTTCTATGTTTTCTAAAGGATGTTTTATGTAATGTATTTTCTAGCATGATAATGTATTTTTTTTTTAATTGGTATTAGATATATTCCTGTACAGTATTTATTGTCCATTGTTAAATGATTGCTTGAGCTTTGAAAGAATTATTCAAATTATTATACTCAAGGTGCACTATTGAAAATTAATAATACATTTCTAAAGGGATCTCTGTTACGTGAAAAGGGAACCCATTTGCATACAGTACACCATTTTCAATAAACTGTTATCCATTCTTTTTTTGTACATGTGGTTTTTTGGGGGTTTTTTCCCCTACAATCCCACCGCTGCAGTGTCCATGTCAGTGTCTTCCTGTCTTACTAAACATAAGCTGTTAACCCTAAACACACACTTCCTGTTGCATCTTTTTGGGCCTGGTGTGCTTCAGGTATTGATGTCTGTCTCCAACTCCCTCTTAATTAATGGCATTGTGTAATTCGAGAAAACATTTCGCTTTTACAAACCTGTTATATTGTTAAAAGGGTAGTGTATATTTTTATATTAGATTTTTGATATCGATTCAACTCTTTTGGCTTCCTTAAAAACTACTTTAGTTGGGCTTTTATTTAGAATATTTTGATTTAAATGCTGTATCATACATAAGGTTCTGCATGTCATAAAGGAGGGGGCCTATTAAGGCTAGATTATAGCCTGCATAAAATTTCTAATGAGCTGAATCTAATTTCTGCTTACAAGATGGAGAGAATAAATTTTTCCTTAACAGAAGGATTTGTTGCCTTCATGTAAGGAGAACATGTTATAGTCTCCTACCCGATTCAGTCCATTTAATGATTTATTTATTTTTTAAAGTATAGCAGTTGCCAATTCATTTTACCCTGTTTTTCTCCCAATTTGAAGTATACAATTGTATTTTAGGATCAGCTCACCACTACCACCCCTGTGCTGACTCAGAAGCGGCAAAGACAAACACATGCTGTCCTCCGTGCCATCAGCCAACTGCTTCTTTTCACTCTGAAGGCTGCCATGCAGCCAACCCAGAGCTAGAGTGTTGGAGGAGCTATGAGCAACTTCCAGGCAGGCCCGCAGGTGCCCGGCTAGTCTACAGGGGTCACTGGTGCACTGGAGCCGTGAACACCCTGAATGACCTAAGCCCTCCCCACCTGAGTAGCGCTCAGCCAATTGTGTACCACCTCCTGGGAACTCCTGTCCACAGTCGGCAGTGGAATAGCCTAGACTTGAACCAGTGATCTCCAGGCTATAGGGTGCATCCTTTACCAGATGCATCACTCTGGAGCCCCTCTTCAACCTTTTAATTGCGTTGCTAAAAGTAACTACAATGCTGCTTTTCATTAAATCCATTTCACTGCTGTTGTCAGAGACTGGCCTTGCATTCTAATTCGTTCTACTGCTTCCATTTATGTTACTTACTTATAGATTATTTATTAATGCCAATCATAGTACACAGTTCAGTATGCTAATAAGCATGAGAACCACAGCTGCACTTAACATTTTTACTGATACTCTACAAACATCTTAATTAATAAGGCTAACCCTTGTTTGACACTGAACGCTGAATCAAAGCGCTGTGAAATTGTCATATGGTCTCTGTGGTGCTAGCTACTCTAATGTTTATTGTTCAACACTAAAACGATCCGGACCAGAGGAGCATTAAGGCCATTCAACGGGTTCTTTGAAGAATGTATCCCCCTCAAAAACATTTTACAAGTCTCTCCATCATACCTATTCTCTACAAATGCATACGCCAGACAGAAATTGTGTTTGGAAAGTTAAAAGAAGATATTTATTACTTGGAGTATTTTATTGCTCCCCTGTTAAAATCAAAGCAAGGTCTAGGTGAAGCTTGAAGGTCATACAAAGATAACTGTACCTGTACTGCTGAATGTTTTTACTGAAAACATACTACATTCTGAAAACAGCTGGATTTGGGGTTAAGAATTTCCTTTGTTTCCTGGTTGGAACGTGACAAAGCTGAAATATAAACACAGACTTTAGAAAAGCAATTATACAGTAGCAGTCAAATATACACATATTTATACACATACATATATATATATATATATATATATATATATATATATATATATATATATATATATATATATATATTAAGCTATTACACATATTTTAAATGCAAAATAAGAACCCTAGATTGATATTTCACAAGGCAAGGGATACATTTCTATTCCCTTCATACATACGCGGTCATCAAATTAAACTTCAAATCACAAACTTCATGCAGCTAGAAAATTAAATGTTAAAGCACCATTGTTTAGGTATTGAATTCAAATAAATAACTATAGGTCAATGTTTATTTCATTATCTGCATTAATTAAAACACATTCTGAACATTTAGAAAGTTAAATTCCCAGATGTACTGTATATTGCACACAAATGCACTAGATTATAAGAAAATGTTTATGTGCCAAATGTTTATGTGCCAAATCACTGTTGATTTGAGGTAAACTGTACAAAACAGTATGAACACAGTTATTTATTTATTTATTTTTATAAAACTGAACTTTTTAAATTCGAAATAATAGAAAATATAAAACAGGCATGTACAACCTCAGTTATATCCTTAACATGTTTTCCTAGTAGTGTGGCTCATACATTAAAGCACTGAAAAGGTAATGTTCAGCAACAAGATCTATAGTAATGATCACTATTTTGTTGATGTACTGGTTTGTCTTTATGTTGTCAGTAACAGCTTTAAGGAATTATAATAGCTGTTTGGAACAGATTGCATTGCAAGTTTTAAACAAGTCTGCTATATTTAGGTCAGTTCACCTGTTTATTAAGCTTATTTTGCAATCCCCTCAGGAAGACATAAATTATAAATGCACTTTACAATAATAGCAGACCAAATTGATTTTCCACATGTGCACAGCCGTACAGGCAAAACTTTTTTTTTTTTTTTTTTTTTTGCTTTTTTGCTTTATGTCTCAAAGAGTTGATCATTTTAAATATTTTTATATGGTAATTACAAATTATTATAGGAATATACTTTGGCTTGCCTTAATGTGCAGTAAAGGAAACTGTTAGATATGCCTGAGTAATATATTCTTGGTGTCAGTGGATCTGAGTTAATATGGTTTGAGTAGTTTGGCATAATTCTGGATCAGCGAGATCCAAACAAAACACTCAAGGATTTAATGGACTCTGCTGTAAATGCTTTCTTTAGGACAATGGGCCAGTTTTATTAAAGCCTCACCATTGTGAAAGAAAAATAAAACTGTTCATTTAGCAAAATGAATCACAAGCAACTCATATAAGACTAAAATGTTTTCATGTAGTTAAGAGTTGAACTTGAACTTGAGTTTGGGAACAGTCAGAGGTAAACCTCAAGTGTTGCCAACTAAAATAACAGAAGTGAAGCTGAGTGCTGGTGTTTAGGAAGGGTCTTCTTGTAACTGGAAGTTATCTGAGAGGACGCCTGCTGCCCCTTCCCTGCTGAGAGAGTCAGCCACAACCTTGGGTCAGGAAAGCTGAACTAATTCATTAAATTTGCTGGCAGTGCAGACAGACAGGTCTGCGCCAAGCATCCCAGACCCACTCCAGACCAGGCTGTCTCACTGGAAGCATGTCAGCATCTTATCACCCAGTAGGGCTCAGTAAATATCTCTTTGATTAGATGTGTCACTCAATAAACAGAGTACCAATTTTAAAAAATACATGTCCAGCAGTATATGCTGTTTGAGTTCCTAGGTTGCCTTGCAGTACATGTTTAGATTAACAAAGCTTTAAAACAAGAATGTCCATCCCTTATTAGGGCTGTCACTTTGCTATAAATTAGAAGAAGGACTTCAACTTCCATGGTATCAGGGGGAGACATAAAAAGAGCTCATGCTGTTGAAAGAGCAGTATTCACCAAGCTTGCTGTTCCACTACATTATAAAGCAGAGTTAGTAACCTCTATATCACAGTGAAAACAATAGTAAACAATAGCAAAATAGTGAAACAAGATCAAACACAGTATTGTGACTGCTAAATTACATTGTGACACTGCCTTCCCAACAGCATAATACGATTTGTGTAATGCTAATGTGTGAACTTCTGTGCAGGAAGTATCTGACACAGGCACGGGTGTTGACAGGGGCAGAAGTGCTTACAGAGTGTGTTTTTAAATCAGGGGTGCAGCACTGACAAGTACACTTTCAAATAAAGGAAAGAACTGATACTTCCACTGTGCTATGTTTGCCCCTTCAAGAATGCATGAAAGAACATGCACAGCATGGTTACAAAATCGTACATTGTAGATAAACATGTTTTTCAAGAGACACGTGATTGTAAAGCTGTGCCAAGTTTCAGGCAGGAAAGTAGTCACCTGCAAATACATGCTGTACAGGTAAACCTCTTATCATATTTCTTAATAGCACAGCTTATTCTATTGCACAAGAAAAACCCTAACTGAATGCATGATTCTTCATACAGTATATTTTAAGAAGTACTATAATGGCCAAATCCTTGTAAATGTGAAAGTGTAATGAATCCCCTATAATATGATGCTAGTGTTATGGAATGGTATGGTTTAGCCACCATTGTGTGTGATTCTGCAGTGAATAAGGAGCATGTGTCTGCACAATTCATCCTGTAACCAAATCTATTCTAATCTATTCTAATACTAATCTATTCCTGTTCATATTAAAATACAGAGTTTAAACATTTCCTTTAACCCTGCTCGTGATTTGAGGTCAATGTAAAAGAGTTAAATAAGATTGAATGTGTCTCTGGTGTTAAATATCAACAGCCAACCTATTTATTATAGAATACAGATTTAGAATACAGAAATTCTATATTAGCTGACACTTGCCTAAAGCATCTAATACCATTCTGTCAGTGCTAGCGGTACAGCTGGGAATGTGTGTGATAAACCTCTGCTTTCTAATCTTATTTACGGTAATAAATCCGAAAGGAATTCAAAACAGACCTTGCAAAAACCAGAGCATGTCTAATGGATATGTAATGATGAGTGTAGATCAAAGCTTGAAATCCAGATTTTTTGAAAATTTCATCAGAAACGCATTTGTTACGCTAAAAAGGGTCAAATCATTCTTAAATATTTATTCCATTGGATTTTATTTTCAAGGAAATGCATATATATATATATATATATATATATATATATATATATATATATATATATATATATATATATATATATATATACACACACTATCAAATGTAAATACTAATGGAAAAAATACAAAAATTAGTAAAAGTAGCCTACTGCTAATCATATATGTGAAGTTCAGCTTTTCATAACACAGCCACAAAAGTAACCACCACTTCTTAACTAGAAAAACTTCACTACAAAAGGAAGTTGCCACGATGTGTCTTGCTGTTTTAACAGTTTAAGCAATGATAGATGAAGCCTTTGAAGTGATTGATCACATTTTGTCTGACAACTTTTTGCTTCTACACACAGGAACCTCAACATCTGTAGCAACCTCTAAAGAGAGGTGCATGGCTACACTAATTGGTATGGAGCCCCAATGGCTGGATACAACCTTTTTATCAGTATAACGCAATTTAGCAAGCAAACAACTACGGCAACTTTTTCAAATGAAAGCAGTTTTGCAATATATATTTTTAGCACCAAGTTCTACAATAAAGTTGTTTTGTAAGATCTGCACAAAATGTATTGCTGTACTTAAACTCCAGAATTCTAGACACAGTACTGCAGTTGTATTGGTGAAAAAAAAAAAAAAAAAAAAAAAAGCCACAACAATAATAATCATGCAGCTATTATTGCAGTAACAAAATACTATCTGCAAGATACAAAATGATATTGTGTGTGCTTTATTCTATTATATGATTATGTGAAATTGTTCAAATTACCAGCAGTTAAAAATTCACAGAGATGGCCTCTTTCATTCAAAAGATTTCATCTTTGTGACCTTGCTGTTCTGCTTGAAAAGGTAATTAGCTACATTTTTCATATCTATTATCATTCTACAGTGCTTTCATAATGAAGCCATTAAGCCAGAATAATTTTCCATTGTCTTAGAAAAATGATTTTACAGTTGTTGAACAATACAGTTTCTTTGTTGCTTTTTAATTTAGTTGCATAATAACAGTATTGAAGGTCAGCAGTAATTTCCTGAGCTCCAGAGTCTCATTAAAGATGATAGGCACAGATGGTCCTGAGTACTATAAAGGTCCTATGGGAATCCTCCTTCTCAAGAGGAGCTTTTTAATGGATATCCCATAGTCATTCTTGAGACCCTAAAAGTAGGTATTCAATGTTTCTTATTTGTTGGATTAAGGGTCATAACCACAAAACTGCACACTAACACATTCCTGCAGGATCCACCAGCCCAGAGGGTGGAATGTTTAAGTGTTGGTTTTAACTAGGATGACAGCATGTTGTTCTTTGCAGGTATGCCACCTCTAATAGATTCCAACATATCAAGGCAGGACAGGAGGGTGTTATTCCTTTCTGTGGAGAGAAGGAAGCACCAGACAGAACTGTTGAACATTACATGTTGACTCTGCTTTGAAATGCAGCACAGTGTGCAACAGGATAACATGGTTTGTGAAGAAAAGGGGTGTTTTAATCACCCCATGTTGACTATCTGAGGAATCTTGTCTCCAAACCAACAGATCATGAACTGGAGGGCAGAAGGTGAAGGATTGATTATCAGCCTTCCTGGAGTGGAAGACTAATAATTTGAGCTTTGAGATTTGATCTTTGAAGACAACACCAAATCTTCATGTTACTTCTCTGAGTTTCTCTAAGGGAAACATCAGCAAATGCCAGTCTTTTGGCTTAATTAACCATGTGATATGCACCTTTGGGCTTCAACAGCACCCCCTATGGGCAGCTTTTTTATTGCAGCATTGTCTGCCCCATGTCTTTTTTGTGGCATTACCAAAACTCTACATCGCCAACACAACCCAATCTAAATGACTTAATCTCAGCTCTTTACATAAAAGTCATTGTTAAGCCAGGCTATTTCTCTAATTTAAACTTTAACCTTACATAGTTATCTTTTTATTCTTGATAAAATGTGTATTAATACATATTGTTGCATGCCATCAACTATGGCTCTGATGGTCTTGTCTCTTTAGCTCAATGTAACTGTTTCCATTCGTACATGGGTACCCTCCATTTGTCATAAAGCAACATCAGACTTTGCCATATTGCTCCAACCTGTCTCAAGTGCACCTCACAAAGCAACGCATTTTCAAGCTGAACTCTAGAGCTACACTGCCAGCTCAGTCCTGGCACCAGAAAGTGAGCTTGAAATAAACTGTCAAGATGAATTAGTCAAATGTGCTTGTTTATTTCAAACAGAATCCAGAGTGGGAAGGGACTGGAGAGAGACCAAACTCACTTTGTCTGGCCAGGGTACATGGTCAAATTGATGGCTTTCATTTCTGTAAGCCAAGATTCTGCTACAAATTTGATATGTAAATGGGTGGAATAAAATAATTTCCAGACTAAATATAATACATCTCAATATATCTTATAGTATATCTCATTTGAATCAAAGCACTGCGACACCCAAACCCACAATGCAGCTAGTAAGCAAGCTGTGTCAGGCAAAAGAGTATGCAGGGATTTACCCAGGAAGGATTTTCACCAGGCACTGTACTTCATATTAAACTGGCTACACACTTCACATTGGTGGGTTCAGCTGAAGGACATTTATTATATAAATTGTCAGAAAAGTAACCAATTTATAACATGAACAACTTCATTTGTTATTTATTTATCTATGTTTTTGACTGATTGGTGTTAAGCCTGCCATTGAATATGCCTGAATGTAGAAATGTATAGTATATCTTGTCCTGTACTTCTGTATCTATGAATGGAGGTGGTTCTCTATGAGAAAGTCACAAAGCAATGTCTGAATGAAGTTTTATTTTTGGCTGAATGTTCTTTCCTTGATTCTTGGCTAGAATATTAGTGTGTACTAGATAAAATTTTATATATGACTAGTGCCAGTATTTGAAGTATACCTAATTACATAGAAATAGAACAAACCGATGAGCAATACTGGGACTTGAATTCTAAACATGATGCATTCCACATCTGTTCCTTATTTTTTCAGTTAACATTCAGTTAAAAAATGACCACTGAACAAATATTACAATTGTAGGAAATTATGTCAGACAGCTTACTTTATGTAAAAGGTACAAGTCCAGATGTGCAGTAATGTGTCCTAATGATGCATCCTTCCTTGCCTTAGGCATCTAGAACTTCTAATGGTTATATTCAAGTTGAAATAATAAATAGACTCAAAGAAACTAAATGAAGGAAGAAATGAATCAAACCCTGGTGTTTCTTACCACTGAATGCAGTATTTATTTGCCATTTGTTTTGGTAATTGGTCATTGCTATTTGTGTCCAAAACAGGTAGCCACAATTTCCTGTTTTCTTTTTTGAAATTTGATGCCAAATACTTTTTTTCTGGTGCTAATGCAATGGTATTACAAGTCAGAAGAATGCTGTTTTAAATGGTATGGATTTCTTCATGGTGCCCTGTCTTGGAAGGGCAAGCTATGCTTGTAATAAGATTTGTATTCGATTCAACGGCTGCAATTTGCACTTACCATTTGTATTGATGGTTGTTCTCAGAATCTGACCCAGCCAGAGAAGCAAAACTTAAAAGTCCCTCAACAGAGCTTCTTTGTACCTTGTTTCCACATACCTGTTCAAATGATCTGGATCCAAATAGTATCCAATATGAATTTGATTTTAAATAGTATGGTTTTGGAAAAGTGAACACGTACTTGGAAACAAGGCATTAGTGTTTCATTTCCCTCCTTGTTTTTCTGCAGCATTATTTATATATATATGCACACTGAGCAACCAGTTATGTAGACCTTTAAATCATGACAATTTTTTCATTTATTAAAAATAGTAATTTCAGTTACTAACACATCATTACCTCTGCACATATGTCTACCTTTGGCACAAGTCTTTTCCTGACTCTTTGAATTATGGTTGGCAAGAAATGCAGCAGAATTGAAAGCTGTGGATTTTGGTATATGTTTCCCTGTTTTACATTCATTTAAATAGGGATATATTGAAGGACTCTTGCCATTCTCGTTGCAACAGTACATTAAATAATGCAGTGACTATTGTTACAATAGAGAGTTAAAGCTTAGTGCTGTAACATAAAATACAGCTACATCTTCACAGTAACCATACATCACATACAAAAGCTGTCAGCATCATCTGCACAAAAGCCTTCTTTAGGCAATGTGGAAAGTTTGAAGCTATAGGGCGGGAGGCTCTAAAATAAGAAATGTAATGAGGAGGAACAGCTAAGTTTAGAGTTTCATGGTTTCAATCAACTGCCTTGTTTACATTGTCTCTGAATAATTAGAGACAATGTCATTAGATCTGCAACCCCAATGTAATACAAGGCACTTTTTTAATACAGTATAAGCATTCATTATTGTGACAGAGGATCTGCATAGATTTATATCATTGCCACTTATAAAGCTTATAGCCATGTGGGAGCCAGGCAGGTATTTGTTCAGTGGGAGTGGACAGTGGGTTAGGGCCATTGCTGTTGAGATCATTTAAGAGATGCTAATTGAAGGGTCCATTTCTCTTCACAACTGAAGCCAAGGGCCTACTGCTTGTGAAAATAAACAAACTGAATGGAAGGGAAGGGCCATCCTTCAGCACCACAATTCAGGGATTAGGACCCTGGAGAGGAGGTGAAGAGTACAGATCTGACCTCTAGCCCTCCAGGAGCAGTTTCTTCCTGATGAGCAACAGCAGGGGGCTGAAAGGACTCACCTCTGACAGCTACAGCCGAGCAACCAGGCTGGGCGTGCTCAGTGTACTAGAGCATTGAGAGAGGTGCCATTGACAAGGACATGGCTTAAGCAGTTCATCTGGGGAAAGAAACCTCATTGTGAACAAACCCTTAGAGGTCTTCTTCCTTCATTGCACACCCACATCCTGCTTGGAGTACAATTCTGTAGATGCCTTTGATTCAGCTAGGAAGTGAAAGCAGTAACACCTTATTTACACCATAAGTAATATTCTGACAACTACTGTGGCACAGATGATATATGAGAAATTAAAAACAAAGCCAGTGTTTTCCTTCTGATCTTACAAAAGACATGTCATCTCTGTCTGAGGGTCAGGCTATTGTTTGACTTGAGTTTGTGTGTAAGAGTAATTTGGGAGTTTGATAGTTCTAATCAGACTCTACAGTTCAACAAGTGCAGCTTAAAATTAGATAAAGACAATCTACAATGTTTAAACATTCAAATCTACAAAATCAACAATGATCACCTTATTCCATCAAATTGCATTCAAAGAATGAAAGAATTAAAGAAATAGCCTTAAATGTTTACCGCATTGAAATAACAAGGTCATGCTGCAGTAGTTCCATGCTTCACCATGCACTTCCCAAGCCTGGCTATGCTTTACCATGCATTCACATCACTTTATAACCTGTGTTTGTTTGGATTTTTACAATGGTATACTGTAGTAACCTTTTAACATAAGTAATAAAAACCTCCTGGGAGTTATTTTCAGTTTGACACCAAATTACATTTAAAGTGTGTAGAACACAAATTTTCATTTATGAGTTTTAAAGGCTTCGCGAATACAGTTTAAGTTTAGTGGAACACACAAGGAAACTGTCTGGTTGCCCATGGTTGTGAAGAAGATATATTATAATTTATGGTTTAAAATAAAGATACTAATCAGGAGTTACAGCGCATTAAAAAGTGAACTAGAATCCTAGAAAAATCATGGATTTAAAGAGGCTTTTATTTAATGGAATCGAAAATCCTTCCAAGTAGGATTCACTACACAAAATGTGTCATGGTATTACTATCTGTTTTCAGTTATGTAAGTGACTCAAGCCCTGTTACGTTAAAAGTAAGAAAAAAACTACTGTAAATACCAGGAACATTTTGGCAAATCTAGAGATTGCCACTATATATATATATATATATATATATATATATATATATATATATATATATATATATATATATATATATATATATATAGATATAGATAGATGTGAGATCTACAAAAAGAGTATATAACATTAAACAAGGCATAATTGGGTCTACCTTGGCCCTCACCATGTTCAGGTTCATGAATGAAACAGTGGACAAGTTAGCTTGAATTATGAATTATGTCTTGTTTAACTTGGCTGTTTGTAGTTTTCACAAAACTTGGCTGTGTTTGTGCCTATAATGTTTTGGTCAGATAGCATCTACTGAGTGCAACAATGGGTGCTGTGTTGGTCTGCTGCAGTCATAGCAAATTGTACAGAAAAGTTTAAGATGTTGCATTATATAAAAAATGCCATGTTGAATGATCATACAGCATATTTTATCTTAGCAAGGTCTATCTTTTATTTCTTGTGTTTTCTCATATTTTTTAAAAAAAAATATATGAGAAAACACAAGAAATATAAGATATACATTGCCAAGGTACAAAGTTTGTTATGTCGTTTTAGAAATGTCACTTAGATCAAACCTTTTCAAAGATGAAACAATAGGACCTTATTCTCAGAAATATTGCACTATCGTAATAGTTTATTCAGGCCTCTTCATCTCTTTCCTACAGGCTTTTTTAAAATGCCCCGTTGAATGTGAAAAGAATGTGCTATATTTCAAACTCAAACATTGCAAGTGTTTTATTATGATAGCTGTAGCCTTGAAATTCTGCAAAACTAGAGAGCTCTGAATATTCAAAGTTATATTGAGACGTGAACGAATGACTTTTCATAAAAGAAGTGGCAACTGTTAGAAAACATTATGCTTTGCCAAAAGCGAAAAACATTATAAACTGGACAAGAGCATTCCAAGACTGTCATCGAGATGAAAGACGCTAGTTATTTTTGTTATTTTGGAATGCTCTGTAACAAGTAATGACAAAAAATACTGTTTAAAAATAAATAAGAGGGCTCTAATTGTAAAATGGACCTCCTTATGATTCTGACAGATAGCGACAATCTGTTTGAAGTTACAATGTTTATCCTCCAAATTTCCATGTGCTTCTTTACTTCAAAGGAATTTATCCCTGCATTAAAACTGGTGGGAATTCCAAATATAATTATCCAGGTATAAACAACTTCTGTTCTGTAATTCAAATGAAAGGAATTTACAAACTTTGAAATTAAAAAGTGTTGCCTTTGCTTTTCAATTTTATTACAGTGCTCATGATAGCCAAACAATTTAAGAAATAATAAAAAAGAAAGGTTAATAAAACCTTAGTATAGAAAGTAATGGGCATCAGGGGTATTTGTTTTCAACATCTCTTATAATTGTTTTCTGAACTGATATTCCACATTACATTATAACTGGGGACACTTTCCATCTCTAGGTGTTGTGTCAGCAGAGATGTGAAGCCCGGTTGTATCCTCTTTTGGTCTTTTAATAGAATCTGCTCCTACTGCTTATTAATATAAACAAACTGTTTTTAGGAAGACAGATGTTTGGAGGAGGCCCTAGGAAAACTGTACAAAGGAAGGACCCAAGCTGTGAGTAAACAGTCTCATGGAGAGGTTGACTGGCGACCATGAAACGCAGGGGAATTGGAGCAAAATGTTGGCCTGTGTTCTTAAACAGTGACTTATTCATGTCTTTCAAATGAATGCCATTCTCTCTGTTTTAAGACATGAAGGTCTGTATGAACAAAACCATTACAGTAGTGCCATGTACATGCTCAGGGAATTGTTGACTTTGTGTAAATGCTGCATTTTAAGCCGTTTCTTGTCTTATTTGTGCTTACCAGTGAATCTAATTCCAAAGCAAAGCACACATTTTGTTTTTTCTTCTTGAGCCATGCAAATACTTCTACTCACGTGCCTCCTTTGAAGGGAGATAGAGTAGTGGGGCGACATGCTCTTTTTCTCCTGAATTGGAGACAGCGTAACTCATCACGCTAAACCCTGCATAATTGCCAGGTGTGAGTTACTCTCAGTCATTTGGCTTATAATATACACAGAGAAAAGATCTGCTATGCCACTGGACCATTTCATTGCACACTAAATATGCATCAGTGTTTAATTTAAACACTCATGAAAAGCACTGAATTAACAAACAGTAAGATTAAACTTTTCAGTGAGATATAAGAAGGTCAGTCAATGCTTCCATTAGAATTCCAAAGCAAACAAATTAATGAAGAATCTGGTTTTATCCCTGCAGCAGGAGAGATACAAATACACGGTATACAAAATGGGAGGCTCTAATCACAAAGTTATTTAAATAATGTTTTGAAGGAATAAATTAGGATTTAAATTCATGAAACTGTTCTAAACTTGTGCTGTTTTCTTTAACATCATGAATATAATTTGTTTTATTTTGTTATTCCTTTCAATACTATAAAACACACACACAAAAAACATATTAATAGATAATATATAGTATTGAATATTAAATAAGTAACTTCAGAACGGGTAACCTGTATAGCGGAAAGTTTAGTCTCTTGCTTACACTGGCCCATTGTTTTCTTGTGGAAAAAAACGTTACACTGATTTTCAGTTTCTCAATTTGGCTAATTATTATTTTGTTTTGTTTTGTTTTGTTTGTCTCGTAAAAAAATCAAAAGTATTATTTTGGGGTATTTATAATTAACAAGAGTAAAATCTAATTAGCAGAGTAAAAGATGGAAGTATTCTTGCCATATGAAAGAAAGGAAAAAAAAAAGAAAACAGTACCATTATACTTGCAGTGGAGCCAAAACAGTCAATAATGGCACAAGCAGCCAACAGCCCAACACGGACACATAGAAAATGAGGGCATCCAACTAGGATCTAATTTAAGTGAATTAACAGACAAACTGGTTTTGTTTTGATGGATTTGGAGTAGGATTTTGGCACTTACCAGAAGGACTGCCATTTGGAAACGTCTACTGTTATAAAAAGTTGCCAGTTGCCAATCAGTGATAACTGATTTTGAATGTCGCAAAGTCTGATGTAAGGTTTAGAAAACGACTACTTAATAGTCCCTTAATCCAGTAATACACTGCTAAAATTATCAGCATTTCTATCTGACATTCATAGCCTGTGCTATGCTTACAGTGTTGACAACCATGTTGTTTTATGACTGCTGGCTACAAGGTAGAAAGAGCTAAGAAGAAAAACAAAGACTTTTGAAACTGCAAAAGGAATATTTGAGGTCATTCAGACATTAATTAATTTTCAGTGTAGCGTGCTGAATGCTTGACATGTGTAACAATGTGCTGTACTTTCAGTTTAGCATGCTAAATATTAGAAATGCATTATAGACTTTGGAGTCACTTCATCAGGCTGAAGTTATAAATGCTTCATAAAATGTATTTTCAGTTTACCATGCTTCTCGGATATTAAACTATTAGTCATTTTATAGGCTGTAATTAACCTTATGTAATCAAAAAATCACACTTTATTTAAAACTATATTTTTATTTGACGCATTGTTCTTAAAAGGTACATAAGGATCTTTTTATTTAATTGTATTACGTGTTCCCATAACTACATTTCCCATCATCCTCCTGCTCACTGGTAAATCTATATCAGTTACATCTGTGAGCAGGAGGATAATAAGGAAATGTAGTTCAGAGAGATCCATGCGGGTACTTTGGAAGCCATCTTGAGGCAGGGAATGCAATTTAACAGTTTTAGAAAGTGGTCAAAATGTAAAAAATAAAACATTAAAACAATACACACACCTTACGTAAACAGTTGTAGCAACACATGGGAACATGGAACACAATAAAATTAAAAGATCCTTATGTACCTTTTAATGTAGAGTGACAAGTATGGGTATTAAAGTATGGGAATTAGTTTATACATCCCATTGAGCAGCAGGATGAAGTGCCACAGGGTGTGAATGCCTGGTTAATAAGACGAAGCAAACACAACATCACAGGACACACAGGAAATTCAAACGTTTTCAATTCAACGATCTATCTAGTGATGGCTACACAAAACTTAATTAGTCCTGGTAATGAACAAAAATAACTAAAAGTTAGTGCTTACATATACAAACCTCTCCACATACTGTACTGTAGGTGAGACAGCAGCTTGCTATTTCCACCAGCAAATGCTGCTGGAACATACATGCTTCCAGGAGCATCTACACATAAATGTAATTCTAACTTTAAATGACAATTTTACCAAACCTTTAGTATACTAACCTTCAAGTTACTATCAGATTGAAAAAAAAATGCTGTTCAGTCTCCCACAGCAAGAAACCTCAATAATGTACTAATGGATGTAACCTGTTAAGAGACATTGAATTAGAGCTTTAAATACAGTGTTAGTAATGGATTAACAGGACTGGACACAATTCAAAGAACAAAAGTAATTGTCCATTCCATGATTAAGAGTGATTTTGAAAATTGTTTATAAACTAAACTTTCCTTTCACATTTTGATTACAACTTTTCTCCCATTCCGTTATTATGTATTGTATAGGTCTGAGTCTGAAAACCAATAAGTGATACACTGGACACATTTTAACATGGTTATTAATACCAAATACCTTTCCAGGAAATGTAACTCTGGAGTCATTTCAACACCTAGACCTAGATGTAACCCTTTTGAATTGTGAATGGCTGTTATTTACTAATATATAACACATTATTCCACATAATTGCACATAGTCCAAAACTGAAGTTGATTCTACGGACTTCTGAAAAAATGTCATGGAACATTTCCACATTAAACCATGTGCATTGGTTTCCATCAGAAACACATGGGCTGCCCTTGGGAGAACCACAGGCTCAGTATCCTTTAACTTGAATGTGAGCTCCACATGGAACAGATTTGTAATTTGAGTTCAGCCATTCACAACAAAAAGTGGATTAACAAAACTTGAGAAGGATAAGTGGCAGTGAGTTAATGATCTGTGGAGAGAACAGATCATTTCAAGGGTGCACAAATGCATCTTTAACATAAATACTGACAATGGTATCTATATATTATATATTATCTATCTATCTATCTATCTATCTATCTATCTATATATATATATATATATATATATATATATATATATATATATATATATATATATATATATATATATATATATATATATATATATATATATATATATTAGATACATTTGTTTGGGGGAAATAAGTCCTAGCCATAAGCAGACCACAGTATACTATTACCTGCAATAGTGAGACAATTGTTTATAACACTTGCATTGTGGTCTTGATATTATGTTACTGCAATGGATAACCTGTTCATGCAATTCTTGTACTATTGGTATGTCAAAATTTGAAAATTATACCACTGTGGTATCATTTTATCACTGTATTCTTACCTCCTCTTGTAGTACACTTAGTACAGAAGCTTTGCCAAGGAGTTGGCATTACTGAAATAAGATAGTAAGGTAGGCTGTGCTCCAGCTTTGCTAGCTCCGGCTCTTGCATGTCTCAGCTCTGCTCAACCTCCAGGCTTGCTCCAGAGCGGATGGAGGGTGCCGAGGGCAGTGTACTCTTTTTGATAAAAAAAACTATGACATTTTTATGTAGCTTGAAGTATTCTCATGCCTTCCGATACTGTACTATAGCAGAGATGTAATTTTTGTCACAGCTCATGATATTTTACTTTTGGTTGAGTAAAAAGATCCTCTGATGTTTGTTTCCTTTCCAGCTCTACCAGGCTTTATGTTTAAAACTTTTCCTTCTGATGCTATGTGGTTGGCAATATCAATGTACATCATGGGCCATTTGAATGACAAATGGTACAGAAACAGCACCACACAATTTAAATACATTTCATTGTTCAATGGTGGAATTTAAAAAAAAAATTATACATAAGGATTTTTAAAAATGTGAAAGGCAGGAAATAGTGTAGTTGCTCCAGAACCTCCACTCCAACTCTGGAGCTCAACTCAGAAAACAGTCACACTCCGCTCTGGCTGCAGGCCCCGGAGCTGGCACCAGGGCTCTGGGGCCAGAGCATGGACAATCTTACAAGATAGTAATGGCAACATCAGTAACATCTATTTGTTACTTTTATTTTGGAATTGCATAAAATTGAGAGTCTGTTTAATTTCTTCTGTTAAATTCCATTTAAAAAATGCTGAAAGTAGTTAAGCTTGTCGGTTTTCATATGATTGCTGTCAGCTTATTGAGAAATGCATTGGTGCTGCAGAAAACAAGGGATTAATTAGACAGTAAGATTCTTCTTCTTCTTCTTCTTCTTCTTCTTCTTCTTCTTCTTCTTATTATTATTATTACTGTATAATTAAAAACAATGTTCTCTAGGAGAACACAGTCTTCTAATATTAACACACAGTTCAGTTTGAGACAATGTCAAAACGTGCTAACGTACTGTGGCTTAGATTCAAACCTTAAAATAAAAAATAACATGAATATCAGTCTCCTCATTCCAGCAGCAGTCCCTAGTTTGACTTTAACATTGCATTGAATATGTTGCAAAAATCTACAAATTTGAAAGTATTTTATTTTTGTTTTCTAAAATATATACAGTATATATATTGAAATATTTCTTAGTACTAAATATCAAACATATAACAGGTACAAACATGTTTTTGAACGATCTACTTTATAAACAGCTCTTGGTTTTGGCATCTATATTTAACTGATCAGATAATGATATTTCCTTGTTAAGAATCTTTCTTTTGGAAAGTTTTCCCTCAAGGTTGATGGCTCTGACTCCACAGTTCCGGCATGCCATTTGAAAATTGGATAGCATCTTCTTTTGTGCACAACTTGCCAGTGCCAAAATTGCATATCATAAATCATCATTAAGATACCATTATCTCTCTGGACTAATTTCACTAAAACATGTTCATTAAAATGTCTTTTTTTTCAGCCTATGGACTGCATGCACTGTATTACTTCACTGCAGCAACACTGCCCCCAAGTGGTTACATTTGCTTATCGTTTGCATGCCTTTGTTGTACATGAAATAGACAATTTTTCACAAAAATGACACTATTGAGAATTATAAAATTAATTATAGGCTCTGTCCTTGCAGTATTTCCCATTTCATACACTGTGACTAAGTCAAATAGCTAAAGCTACAACTTGGACTATGGAATCTTTCATAAATTTAGGTCTGCTGCATTCTGAGATGAAATGCACTGCAGTGCACAGAACAGAAGATCCATGGAAAGATACAGTAAACAGTGAATTGTACTGAAGTATAAAAATGAACCTGACTGTGGGACACAGGTATATACCATATTTAGAAAAGGGCTAATCTGAACACCACTCATTCATAACAAAGACATTTGGGGCCTCATTTACAAATGATAAGTCCTATACATTTAACAGCATGAGCATGCTTTATGAATGAAGCCCTTGACAACTCTTACTGCTATTTATTTCTAGAACATGGCAGCCTGACTCAATTATTGTACTTTACGTGCATGTAGTCACATATCATGCCAGGTGGCAAACATCCAGTAATACATTTGTGTTTAGACTCCAGTTTGTCTGCTAGATGTACATAATGGTTTCAAATTTGAAGAACTGAACTTTCAGAGCTGGCATTTGTTATGATAAGCATGGTGTGATTTGGTATCATAAACCTGCTGAGTACTTGATGGTGGGCCTCTATTATTTTTAGGTTTATCCCAGAATTTGCTTCCATAAATAACCTTGCCATGAAGTGTTTTACCATGTTCATAGGATGTTGCAAGTCTGTTGCAAGTCCACTGTCAATTGTAGTTCACTGACAGTCTTATGTCACAATCCTTGTTTTATTGATGCTGTGGCCAATTATTCTGTAAATGCCTGGTTTTATGATCATCTGGTAAATACCTAGTAAATACCAGAAACAGCTAACAACAAAATATCATATAGCTATTACATTATATTTGTACTACATTCACAGTTAAAACCAGCCTGCAACTCTTGGATATGTTTTTTAACACCATTAACTTTTATGGCTTCTTTCACAAACCAACACAGGGGACACAGCGGACCTGCATTGACGATGTTACATTGTCAAGCAATAATTCAAAACAAGCAATTGTATAAGCAAAAAACAAAACACAAAAAAGAAACCCCACTAGAAATAGAAACCATAATTATCTACGATCTTTACAAAATGAACAACATATGTTTGAGTTCAGACTTCTCAGATAATACCATGACAAATATCAGTGGAAATATTGGAGGATACTGTAACATGAATAGAATTCTTTATTTCACAAGTCCAGATTACTGGCAAGGCAAATACAACAAAAGGTTGGTGACCTTGCTTCACAAGTAATTTTCTCATTGTGTATTTACTGTAAATTTATATTTATACATTCTCATTATTTCTTAGGGCTGTAAAATTATTTGTCTTCTGAGAACAGTTTTCGAGCTTATAGCTAATGTGTATCAATTTTTTGTCGGTCTGATTTCAAAATGTTCTTTTTAAATACATAGGACAGGAAACGACAGCTAATCAACTGTCCTTCACGATAATGGAACTGACCAGGCAACCAGAGATAATAAAAAAGTCAATGCCCTTTCATGCCTGGTTCCAGACATTTTAAAAGAAGAGAGTCTGCACACACCAATTTTATAGCACCATGTTACTGATAGCTACATGTTCCTGAGACAACATTAATAAGCATGCAGAATATGCATTTAACATTTCTGAACTTGTTAAAGGAAAACAATATTTACTGAACTTGCAGGCTCAGGGTTAAAGCTGATGACATAATTGGTTCAAAGTGGGAGATTGATTACTAAGAGTTAACATATTTATCCTAGGTAAATAACATACATGTAATAATTAGTTACTACCTGTGTATTGAGTTCAGCACTATGCAGTTTTACAGGATTTAGTTCAATCATCAACAAATTTGCTCTCAAGAACTATCCCTTTTATAAACTTTCTTAAAGTAAACCTATTTTTTACATGTATCTGAAACTTGTCAGATTAACATTTGCATATTTGGTTTTATCTAATATTTTCAAATCAATTTTCAATTTCAAATAATTGGCCTATGTTAGTCAAAAAATAGTAACAGAGCAGCTATTATTTCAGAGCAAAACATCTAAATCTGCATACCGCTAGCCTGCAATTTTGACAAATGCTAGAAATAATACCATGTACCAAGTGCTTTTGATCTGCCAGGTTTAGGAGCTAAAACTGTTCAAATAAAATGTCCTTACAATGTGGGTGCTCTTAATGTTTTTTTTTTTTTAATTTATATTTTGCACTAATGCACAGTTCAACACTTACATCATGGGAAGGATGGAGAAGTTTTTTAAAGAGCCTCTCAAATTTGATCCAGAAAGATTTCACCCAGATGAACCAAAGTGAGTTTCTATTGTCTCTTTGTTAAAAAATTACCTTATTTTAGATCCAGTCATTTAAACATTGTGGACAGGAGTGGCAAAATCAAAAACTGAGCTGAAGTCGTCCAGTTAATGGCATTCGCAAGTACTGCATGATTATAACAACAATAGCACAAGTTGGACACTATGGGCAAATGAAAAACAAACAACTTGCTTGGGAGACCTTGTATTAGTTGTTTAGTTCTCAATTAACAGTTTTTTTTTTTTTAAAGACAGTAGTAAACCCTTTGAAAATATACTCCTATGTGGTTTCATCAGTGTTGAGAAAGTTTTATGAAATTCTTTTATTAAACATAAAAGTTAACAATGATAATGTATTGTTTGATCTTATTTTTAGGCCATATTACTGTTATTTTCCATTTGCATTGGGTTATTGCTCGTGCCTTGGACAAACATTTTCTCAGGTAAGATTTTTCAACGAAGATCTTAGAAATAGAAATGTAGAAGGAAAACATGTTGTACAGTAGACAAAATTCTTTTTACTGTTTTCCTCAATAGATGGAGGCAAAAGTTGTGATGGCAAAACTACTGCAAAGGTTTAGGTTTCTGCTGGTTCTGGGGCAAACGTTTAAAATTATGGACACAGGAACTCTGAGACACAGAGATGGAGTGGTGTGCACAGTCAAGTCTCGCGTGGCTGATTGCAAGGGAAATACTTAACCTAAAATTTGTAATGATGCGATTGATCAAACATACAGAATGTGGTTAGCCAATTTACCACAAATCATTAGTGACTTGTATGCTAAATATATACTATGCAAAGAGAAGACACCTGTGTGTTTTAACAAAATCAGTATGTTAATAAATCACAGTCCTAGTTTAAAAAACGTTTTATTAAATAATATAGTATTTTTTTTTTTTTTTTGGCATCTAGAAATTGAGACTGGGAAGTTTTCTTTTTTTTAAATTATTATATTAGGGTTGTAATCTGAAATTACATTTTGGCATGAATAAAGCGGGATGCTGATGATATTATCAAAGTAACTAGCGGTACTCTTTTCTCTGTCCTGTCTAAGACGCTGTTTAAGCTAGTGATCAACTGAACTCAGAAGTACAGAAATTATCCATCAGATATTTCTCATGAACTACCACAAGGTGGCAGAATTCTTGTTCATGTTGCACACTTGCCTATTGACTCTTCAATTTCAAGTAGGCCCCTTCAGAACTCATACCTTACTATAGTACATGTTGAGACACTAAGTGATGCTGAGATGCCTCAGTACAAGTCTGTAAATACTGCAGTGCACTAGTTTAGCATAGTTTCACATAGCCATGCATTCTTGTTCATTGCATAAACACGTAGCCAAAGGTATACTCCTTTCTCAAAAGAGACTGAATTCCCACACTGAAAAATGGGTACAGGCATGATTTCTGGATTACTGTAAGAAAAGAATAAAGGCATTAGTGCTGCTTATCCTTACCTGAAAAGTGGTCACAAAAACCAAGGATTTCTTCAGCATGTGAATTGACAAATACAGTAATTGGAATCAATAATATTGATTTACAGTCTGCACTTTACATTTGAATACCTGTTCAGGATCAATTAAATTCAGAGGTTAATACTGGTATATGAATTAAGTATTAATTCAGTTCATGCTATTTAATTTGTTATCACGTATGAATTACTGACACACTAAAGTGTCAAGGATCAACACTGAAGAACAGAAGTACATACCAACGTCCAGAGACATGTAAATTGAAGTTGTACATGTTTAAACTATACCTGGCCTCCCTAATATTCTCCATATTCATTATTCCCACATATAACCCCTGCATCTTCACTGTGATCACAGTTGTGTATCCCTATTTCCGTGTGCTTGCAATCCAAAAGGCTATCCTCATACCCTTCACGCTGCACGTCATCTAATAAAATTCTCAAGTGTTTTCCCTCTCCAAACTGTGCCTTCTTGGAAGCCCGAACAACATAAAGGAACCCTAGCTGGCAACAGACCACGGCCGCTGCCTTTATGTTCGAAAGGTCATCACAGACCGTCCCCCATTCGTTTTGAATGTAGATCTCCACCCTGCCTTGGTTGTGTCTGCCCTCCTTATTCGCCAATCGCAGCGTTCCGTGGCTGACTCTAACTGGCGGTGGCCTTTTCTTCTACGCCCCTGCCTTCCCTTCTCTCGGCTTCCTTTCCTTGTCTTTGCAGGTTTTGTGGTTGTTGGAATTGCTGTTGTCGTTTCTTGTTGGTTCCTCAAAATCTGCATGAATTCCTCCAGCCAGTCTGGGGTTGCAGGCTGAGGTGCCTCTGTTTCCCTTGGAGGGTGCCTCACAGGTGCTTTGGTGGCTTTAGCATTTGGACGCTTGGCAGGCAGAGACTCCACTACTAGTTCTGCAAGAGAAAACACATCATTTGCATCATTTTTTTGCATCAAGGCTTTTTGCTGCTCTGTAGTTTTTTTGTTCATGTAATTTTTACAATTGTATATGGATGTTGCACATGTTCAGTTTTTCTTGCTGTTCCTTGCCCATAGTTTGGTATGCACAGTATCAGATTTTCATGGCACAGTACCTTATTTTAACATTTCTTAAGACAATGCTGATAGGGTTACTTACACAACACTATTGAACAGAAGATAGGGTACCAGTAAGAATGATCTGAGCTTTTTAAACCAAATAGTCTACCAAATCAACCACTTTTCACAAAATATGCTTTATATTTCTACTCCACCTCTTCTCACCAAATTGAACTACTACAGACAATAATTTAGACTCATGGATCATTTTATTCAAATTTCAAGCAACCCCTGAAACAAACATTTAAAACAGATCGAACCTGCTGGGAGTGAGTCTAACATCCGTTATGTTTTTCCTGCAGATGCTCATCAAAATCTCATACACTATTAAAAGCGGGCGGAGTTCATTTCATTTCATGTAGTTTAAAAATAATAAACAGTATAGGTGAGAAACAGTATGTATGAACATGCCTTCCTGTATTAAGAGAACTACTAAGGAGCATTTTAAGCATTTTTAAGTAATAAATCCAGGTCACCAGTTTGCATCTCCCGGTACATAAAGTTTTCCTGCCAGGCCTCCAAAAAAACACTTACTTACATAATATCTCATATATATTCTGAAATTAGTTATATGATTATAATCACAAAGTCGTGCTCAATTAGGATATGTAAACCAATTTTATTTATTTTAATTTGGGAAATTCAACATTTTATATGGCAAATGCTCAGTTGGATTAGTGTTCTTTTGCTTTTAGCATTGTATAAATAAAAGCCATACTTACTTTCCTTTGGCACCAAGTTTATGAGTCTGCTTTTAACTTTAACTGGTAGAGGGTCATAGTGACATTTTCTTGGCGGTGCGCAACTACAAAAAAAGACTGGTTTTAGAGATGCTACAAAAGGGTTAATATGAAAAGCCATCTGTAAATTAAACAATAGTGCAGCACTTTGAGTATGTTTAACTCTTTTCATGGTCCTTTAACATTTAAGCAAAAATGAGTTGTTGTCAGTAAAAAAATATGTAACTAAATACAGGATATGATGATATGCTCTATTTAAACTGCACCACAACATCAATTATACAACATGCAACTTTAAGTCACAAGATGCAGCAAAGTTGTTAAAGTTGAATTAAGAAAATAATGTCAATTTAATTTCTAAAGAGGTAAAGCCACAACGGTCTGTGAGAATAAGTGAAGGTAGTTTAATTCCACATACGCTGTGAAGCCCTAGACTAGTAGCTTGGTAGTCTACCACTTTTCGTTTCAGTGTACAAAAAATGTATTTCAGATGGTTAAATATTTTAAATCCCAATGCGTGCCGCTATATATAGAATATTATGTTATGCTGGTTTCTGTCTCGCACAGTTTAGTAAGCCGACTTTCCTTGTCACATGTTGTCTGAAAAGCTAAAAACTGTAATGACATTGCCAGGATAAACAGACCTCTTCACGTCACACAGTAGGTTGTGAAAGACAAACCCTTTTTAAATGCATGGTCATCTTTTTATTTATAATAAATATTTCATAAAAATGAATTTGCAGGATTAACACAATGTTCACTCGTATGATCAAAAACAGCCCAGACTGGAGTTATGTGATAGTCCTTAAGATATTGGGAAATAACATTAACATTCGCAACATGAATAGTTCCTTACCGTGATGGGTCTACCAGTTTGTACACTTCACCAGAATGTGATGTTGCACTGGGAATTCCAGTGGACATGAAATACAATTATCCTGCACAGAAGATAGCAAACAGAAATCAGAAGCATCTGTATTAAAATAAATTAATCAATAACTGGTATTAATTAAATAAAAATGAACCGATACCGTGTTCTTCCTCAAACCATGATTCAGCGTCTCCACCGTCCACAGAACACCTCCACATGTTGCGTACACCATACGCATAGACTTCAGGCCTGGCCTGGGGTTCGTGGATGAAGGGGTTATCAGGAGGTATTGTGTAAAGCGGTCCCAATACATTGTTATCAACATCAATTCAGAGCACTTTGCCCAGCAAGGCTGACCTGAAAGTAGGGAGGTTCAAAACAAATGTGAATACAGTATTTGTGTCTCTTACTTTTATCAATTTATTGTCAAAAAAATAAGTGACCACAATTACATTACAAAAAATACATACTGCATTTCATTATCTGTATCATTGTATTTTATACACTGTTGATGTTTACATGAGCCAACAGCTTTCAACACTATTTAAAGTGCCATGGACACATACAATATTACTCAAGAACAAATAATACTAATGTATTACTTAAATGCATTAAATGTAGCATGCAGTAGTTTTACAACTCAAGTTTTAATTTTGCATTACAAAATGGCATAAACAGAGCATGTGAACAAAAGAAAGCATTCTTACTTGTTCTGAGAATTTCCAAACTTTCCAAAAGGATCTCCAGCCATCCCACCATCGCCAGTGAAGATATATAAATATCCATCATCAGCAAAGAGCAGCTGTCCCCTGTTACGATTTGATGATGGTTCATCCACCTCCAAAATAATCCTGTGTCAAAATCATGAGCAAAATGTAAATTATTTATTTCTTAGCAGAATAAATAATAATGACAGGCAAGAAATGTTCTATTTAACAAACACGGAGCAAATATAATCTAATGAAAAAATATCTGATTTAAATGCTGGTTTAATGTAATGAAAACATGCTCACCTTTCCGAACTGTGGTCCACAGCATTCATGTCACTTGCTGATATTCTGAATTCACTGATTCTTATCTTCTCTTCAAAATCCACCTCCACTGAATAATAAACATACAACTTGCCATTAAACTTAAAGTAGGGGTGCAGGACCAGCCCCAGGAAGCCCCTTTCGTCCCCCTCCCAGGGTGAAGTGAGCACGACCACAGAGATGTTCAGGAAGGGCTTCTCTAAACTGGAGCGGTCAGGAAGGTAGGTCCACACCAGGCCCACCTGCTCTGCAATGAAGAATCTGTGAGTGCCATCATTGGCATGAACCATCGCCAACGGGTTCCGAAGCCCATTCGCCATCTCCTCCAGGCACAGCTGGAGGCAGCCTTCAGAATTAGCCGTGACTCGCCCCAGGTTCCTTGTCAGCTGCTCATTGACCAGCAGGTGAGGATAGCAGTAGTCTGGATCCCCCAGCTCCAGATACTGACAGAATCTGTCATGATCCTGCTCAAGTTCCTCCAGCTGCAGGTCTCCAGTGAGGAGCGTGATTGTCGACCTGCATTTCAGCCAGAATTCTGAGCGGTAATCTCCAAAAAGTCCTGGCGGACTCTTTACAGGAGTGCTGGAGTCTTCAGCATCATATAAGTGGGCAGCAAATGGAGAACATTCCTGCAAATAGGCATTTAAAAGCAGCTGAGAATTCAGTTTTGACAGCTTCGAATATTGTAAACTATGTAATTCAGATACAATACTTCAAAATGAAAGTTTGGAGAATGTAATGGAATACTTTTTTCAATGACTTTTAGTTTTACATTAAAATATAATTCCTTCCTCTCCATTTAAAATATATTAATTATTAGCATTCTATTCACTCTACATACTGTAAATATATTATATTCAGAATTAAATGCATACCGCTTTTTTTTCCAAACAGATGGAGCAGAAAGAATTGAATATATCTGAATAGATGAAAATCATACGTTTCAAAATACCTGTACAAACACCCCCATGTTTTGGATCTTTCATTATCATTTGTCAAAAGAGTTGCCCCTAACTATACAAACGTTAATCCAATTCAATGCAATGTATTTAGACCAAAACTTGCAGTGCTTGCCACTGCCCTGCAGAGGGCCAAGTGAGGAATTACATTGCGCAATGTCAAAACATTCTGTAAGGTTTTGTTTGTTTGTTTGTTTGTTTTTTCATCATTTTTTATTATGACTTATTAAGTTGCTGTCTCGTTTACATCGTTAAACTATATTACATTTCACGTTGCTTCATTACCTGTGCTGAAATCACAAACTATTGCCAACCGCCTCTGCTTCAAATTATTCTTACCTGACAAATAATATCTTGGATGTATCCAGTACATTTCGCATACGCACAGTAGAATTTGTCCATCAACTCCCGATTTTTAGCCGAATCACAGCAACCAAAGTTCTTATAAATTACACAAAAAGTGAGTTCTTCCGGAGGCTGAAACGGAGGCTTGAAATTCAAACATTGTGAGTGAAGAACCACAGGTGTAATCCTTCAAATCACAGCAAAAATGACCAAGACAGCCACAATGTCGCTTGAAATATCCGCTGAGCATAACTGTTATTAGGACACAAACCCGCACTAATACACCGAACGTGCGCTGCTTACAGCATGTAACTGACAGAGACAGGAAAAACTAGACATGTGGTTGACCTCGCGTTGTTGGGTTTCTCGGCTGTGTAACGCTTTGCCCAAGTTTTAACAGGACAATTTTAAGTGGTAAACATGAAGGGAACAATCAAACACCCTTACTAAAACAGGCCTCCAGTGTTTCCTTTTTGTTATGTTGACTCCAGATCTGATGATCTATTTTATTCTACACTGGTGCATTTTCTATATAAGCTTTTTTTTTTTTTTAAATGTATTTATTTTTTTATTTAACCATATAGCGATTTCCCCACGCATATTATCATCTTTCTTATATACCAACATTTCCATTTTACATTTTAATGACAGAAAACAAGATGAAAAAACGGTATTCCTAATAATCAAAGCATTCTGCTCTCCTCAGCAGGAAATTAGAGGGCGGGATCAAGACGGAACAAATGGGTTTTATTTAATTCTGTAACTTGTTTACATAAACACGTGGTGAATTTACATTACTAAAAGTGTGAAATTTTAGCTTACGCAAAACAAACACAAGTCGCAACTTGCTGACTTTAAACCCACGCCTAGCCTATGTTGCACTAGTATTAAATATCTGGAAAGATTATTTCCACGTTGAGTACATTTAACTGAAACGACTATAACTAAACCCTCATGACATTCCACCAAAGCAGAATGCACCATACATGATAACATCAAAAACATGATAATAGTCTGTCAGGGTTATTGAATTAGTTGCGGAATGCATGATATTTTATCACGATATTCCATTGAACAGATGCGCAACACATTCTCGATTCTCCTATAACAACGTTTACCATTTAAACTGAAGATGAACTGCCCATCTTTGTCAATGACAGCGGGCACTACTGTATATAATGCTACTGCGTTCTCAATGTTGAGGCAGTACTTTAAATTATGCCCATTGACTGTATTCTGTATTTGAATGGATACCAGAATGATATTCTATTGATATTTACGATCCGTACAGTATGCTGCTGGCAGTCTGCTCAATAGTATATTCTCGTCTATTTACGCTGTTTCACGATTTAAATGTCAATTGAAGAGACTCACACATACCATTATATGTGTTGTTTTTCATGACATTGATAAACAAAAACCACTATTTTAATTAACTAAATGTCAGTGGTCTTTAGACACCATGGTATAATGCAAACCCAGCTAATAGTATAAGAGAATTGATTGACACTAACTAGTCCAAGGTAAGGTAAGATAAATACGTTTCTTTTTCACAAGATGGCGCTATATTCCCACATTGGTATTACAGCCCACTTGCATATCATAGGTCTCCACAATTCCAACACATTTCTTTGTTGTATAACTTAGTTGTTGTGCTTTCCAATGAAACCAAATCGGCTGAAGAAGCTATATCTATTGAAATGCATTTGTTTCTTTCAGTATTACCCAAGTCAACGATGTTCCATTTTTACAATTAATTTCATAACACTATTTAAAAGACGACCATGAAACATGAACAGTATCACTAAAACAAAACAGAACAACTGTACTGTATTTACTTACAAGACATGACATATCTATTTCCAAACTTAAGAACTATTGAACACCTCAAAAATAATTTTTTAATTCACACATTAAAACTAAGATACGGGAATACATAAAGGCAGCTACATTTTTGTCACCCGCAAAATTGCATCCAGTAGAGCAAGCCACTGAATAATGAATGGGCTCTCAAGCCAGGTTCTAGAAATAACCTGATTGGTTGCTATTGATATGGTTATAGGTTGTCATGGGTTTCCTGTGTTAACCTTATTATCTGTCGGGTGTAATATTTGCACATTGCATGTATTTAGTAAAAAACATTTCCAACAATTTGTTTTTCTTTGAATTTGAGTTTTTTTCTTAGTGAATATCCTCTTGGTATTTGACGTCAGTATCATAATATAACCAACAACACATAAAGGTTACAAGACCCATACGGTCCTTAATGCACGATGGTGCACATAGGTTTTGACAAGCAGTGCCTCACTGGATTCAGAACTAGAAATGAATAACACTGAAATTATACAGATATAATTATACAGGGTGCAGATACATATTAACACAATTGTTTTGGGATAACCAAATAAAACTGCGAAAAAATATATAGTTCATACAATATAGTTATAGTAATTATTATTATTATTATTATTATTATTATTATTATTATTATTATTATTATTATTATTATTTTCTAGATTCGGCATGTTTCTTTACATCCTTTCCAGTCTAAACGACAAGGTTTGTAAGTCATTTCAACAAATAGTTTGAAAGATGTATTGCCTTCATTTTGGTCGTAAGACACATTTTAAATTAGTTCAACATGCATGAAATGATTGTAGTTGAATATGATATAATCAGATTAGGAAAATGTATTATTAATGCCCATTACTTATCAAGCATGTTTTTGTATTACACATGCTTGTGTAGTCCAGCAACACCAGTGATGTCTGAGCATGCTGTTGAAATAACTGGGTACAAGAAAAAAACATGGTTTACTGGTTACTGATTATATTTCTTATTTATAAATCATACATATTATACTGTTAATGGTAATGGTAGTCTATACTTTCATAAATTAGACATTAAACTCCCCATTGTACAATGTATGTGTTTGTCAACAAATAATATAACAAAATATTTTGTTGGTAATAAAACCCAGGATGTATATATATATATATATATATATATATATATATATATATATATATATATATATATATATATATATATATATATATATATATAAATATAGTCTTCTATTATATGTATTTGCAAAAAAAGTTTTTATTTTGGCAAAATGATAAAAACTACATCATTTTTAAATCGTTGTGGCTAATTTCGCTGTACAGCAATATGCAATTATGTTTACATGCATCATTTTTATATTCCGTTTGTGGCTCCAGATCGCTGCTACCGTCCCTTTAAGAAGGGAGGACTCTGCACCTTTTCTCTACCTGCTTGAAAGACTGCTTGCTGAGCCTTGATTGGCTGCTTAAACCAAATCCTCTTGAGTAACTTGAACCAAGCCTTAGGAAGGGGGAGGAGGACAGAGCAAAATCCAACCTGGGGAAGATCTCTGCAGACTATCATTTAGAAAGTTCCGCTTGTTGGATTTTAACCGAACCGATTTTTATTTATAACGTCGTAATACTGATTCCATTGCCACCCTAAATCCGCTCTCCAGCATCTCTGCAGCGTTTACATCGAATATGTTTTTGTTTGAACTGAAACCCGAGTACATTTGGACCAATTCCATCTAGCCTGCTGATCCTCTTTTGATTGTGTGCTTCTATTGTGGAATGCGCCTGACTTAGCAATTTACATGAAATTTACAAAAGCACTGACATCACTGCATTGCATTGGGAAACGGGGAAAAGGACAGATCGTTGCTTTTTTTTTTTGCCTTTGCCTAATTTCAAGATCGGATCTAGTGATCCAAGGCGCATTTGTCTTTGTTTTGTATTTAATTATGTATGTATTCATTTTCTGGAGTGATCTTTAGTTTATGTGGAGAATGTAATGCGAAAGAAAAACAAAGGAGTGTCTTCAAACTAGAAACCGTTTATGTAGACGTTTTTTTTTTTTTTTTTTTTTTGCGGGGTAAGTTTAAACAGTGACAGTATGAATTTATGTGCCTTTTAAATCATAATCTGTGTGATATTAACTAGGCTGTTTTATTATACGTATACACTAAATCTGTGAACGGGCACATTTTGTTAAATTTATTTCTGCTATCATGAATCCAGAGTTAGCTGCAGCTTTACTGTTAACATATTAGATAACTGCTTACTTTTAAACTGTGTACGTCATTACCTTAGGAAATAAGATGGCTAAAAACTCATTGGGTGGATCTAAGGAAGACTTGAGTAAGGTAGCTGACGAGGAGCTGCTGAAATGGAGCAAAGACGATTTGATCAAAAGACTAAGAAAAGCAGATAATGAAAAAATGAACTTGATGGTGGAGCATGGGAACATGATGAAAGATGTGAACAAGAGACTGCAGGTTCACCTTCACGAGATAAGGGGTCTGAAAGAGATCAATCAAAAGCTCCAAGATGACAACCACGAATTTAGGGAGCTTTGCTGCTTCTTGGACGATGACAGGCAAAAAGGCAAGAAGTTGTCCAGGGAATGGCAGAGGTTTGGCAGGTACACTGCCAGTGTCATGTGGAAGGAGGTTGGCGGGTACCAACAAAAACTGAAAGAACTGGAAGCCAAACAGCAAGCAGTTATGAGGGATAACATGGAGCTGAAAGAGATTATCTTGATGCTGGATGAAGACAGGAATGGAGCTGGGTCCAGAAGCTCCATAGACAGCCAGTCAAGCCTGACCAATTTGAATGGGGGCTCCAGCACCCTGAGAGATGTTGGGGATGGGAGCAGCACCTCCAGTACTGGGAGTGCTGGGAGCCCCGATCACCAGCACAACCATCTGCCCCACAAGCCAGGAGAGACTAAGATTGGAACCATCAGAAGGTCAATGGATGACCTCACAGCACCCCATCACCACAGGAGCATCCCCGATGGGCTGAATGGTAAGTTGGTTGTCTACCATAATTCCTGTGATGTTTGAAACCATATAAGTGTTGTTTTTTCCCACTCTTTTGTATTTTAAACCAGTAGTTCTTCGTACTTTTTGCTGGTCCTTTAGTGTCATACCTTAGCTGACAGCCCAGCTTCATATATCATGTCAGACAAAAGAGGGGTGGATAATATCTGTGATTTTATAAGAAATGGAGCGACCTCAGGGTATGAAACTTTCCTGTGACACGTGTGATTTTAAAAGTTGGATTTTCAAGCCCCACTGTTGCTTTCGTCTTGAACACAATTAAAATTTAGAGGCATATGGTTGGAATTCTCAAATTGTTATAGTGCTGATATACAGGTTGGGAATGAAAATGTATTAAAAACAACAAACAAACAAAAACTCAAAGATTGATCATTTTTAACATGTTACACACACAGAGCAGGTACTGTACTGTAGCAGGTATTTATGTAAATGTGAACACAGGAAAGTGAATTTAAATATGTAAATGCATTCCTTTATCTAGCACGCATGCTATTTGATTAACAGGCAAGCAAACCCTGAGGGAAGTTTCGTGTGCTGGTATTTGTGTAGTGCAGGCTTTCTTGTCTGAGAGACAGGGGCAGGGCTAGGAATGCAGTAGGAAGTGTCTTTAGGAATTTACAATACTTAAGTGTTTTGTTAAGAACGTGGCATTATTTGCATTAAGGTAATAGTGGGTGACGTTTAAGGCTGATTCAGAGGACCTAATGGAAATAATTAACTATGTGAATGTCCAGTTTGTAGGAAGCTTTGTTGTAGGTCTTGAAAGACCAATTTGTATTTGTACGAAGAGTTTGAGAGTGTTTCTTTTTAAAATTATTTTTAAATGCAATGCCTCAAGTGCGATACTTATTATTTTACACATTATAAAGATTGACTATAACAATTATAATTGCAAATGTTAATTTTCATGGCTGGGAAAGAGTACATTTAAATCTTTTTATTGATCAGTAAGAGTTATTAGTGTTATGTCTTCTTACTAAAACAGATTAAGCAGCTTGCAGTGTCTAAGTAGTGCAATCACTATGCTTATCAGGGTGTATATATAGATTTGTAAAGGAACAGGAGATGGGATTTTTAGTTGGCGTGCACACCATGATCATCCAGCTATATTATATTTTACTATGCATACTGATATACACAAAGAGCTGTAGATATTTGATTACAGAGAAAGTGGCTTTTATTTTTCTACTTGTGGTTGGAAAATGGCACATCATCATTTAAGAAAATGTATGGTGCATTAACTGAGAAAACTTTATCAGTTAATTAAGCAGAAGCAGAAAATAACTCCTGTATTAATTCTGGATTAAGTATGTAACATATCTATATATATACAAATGTAATTACATGAGCAGTAACTGATCTGTTCTGTTCTGCAGAAGTCATTTGGGGAAACATGAAAGAAACGAGCAGTGGCCATGTGTTGAATCATTGCTTAAATAGTTTACCGTTTATCCCGACTCCTTTTAGGGACAATACAATTCATTTTTCCCTATTTGATCAGTTGTTATTGATTTTGAAATTGTGCAGCTGGTTGAAAAGGCATGTGGTTAAAAAAAGGCACATTTTGGGGGGCTGGGTTTATCATTTCACCTAAGGGCACAACTAGTACACATTTCAGCATGTGGAATTTGTTGTGGAGGGTTATTGATCTCCTATATAGTACGTAGACTACCACTGGTCAACCTGTCGCTAAATCTGCACTGGCGTTTGTTTCCCATTGTACAATCAATATGAAACTTTCAGATAATTCTGAAGCAGCCTTCGGGGCTATTGTTTATATTGTGTATGCTGTCTACAAATACTTTTGCTGTATTCTTTTTTTTCTTGTAGTATCTACTGTAACAACCTTTACTAGCATAATAATATAGGACTTCTGAACCCCAGTTGCTATATGGCCAACTGGTCAATTTTCTTTCAGATCATGGTAGTGAGGGCATGCAAGCAGTTATAATTGTCTTTTAAAAATGCAGGATCATATCTATACGAGTTGGGTGTCTAAGTTCTTTGTCTTTAAACAATAATTAAAATGCTTAACAGTACTAGAAATCAGTGTTTAAAATAACAAATAGAAGAAAAAAGAAGGGTTTGTGTAAGGGAATTGAACTGCACACAAAACCCCTCCCTGTCCTTTGCATCACAGGTGTAGTAAAACATTCCACATGTTCACTTCACATTCATTCACATTATTATTGACACATTGACTATGTCTCTCTCACAGTATTATGAATGGGGTGTTAATAGAAGTACAGGAGGAGGGGAGCTGTAGTCAAATTTGACATTGCAGAATGAACATTATAAAGGAATCTTAAGTTTTATGTTTACTGCCAACACACTATCCTAAAGTACATTGTAGCAGGCACAGTAGCCTGAGGTTTATAAGGGTAAGAGTATTAAGATGGGGCCAGACACCAAAATCAATGACTTGTGCATGAGGTTTGGCATTGCGGGAACTACTGAGTTGCAAGATTAGCCTTTCTACCCTGCTGTGCAGTGTTTATCATGGATCTAAAGGATCAGGGCCTCTGTGAACTCTCATTAGGGTGCTGGTGTCCCAGGGAACTCTGTCTTTCAACAAACTCGTACACCAGCCAGTGTTGCTTGGGAACAAAAGAGCTTTTCAAGTGTAAATATTAGCAAAAAAAAAGCTGTCTTGGAAGATGACAGCTCCGGTTTATTAATACCGTAAATCTATCATTAAAAATTGAACTTGTTGTCAATCTGTGAAAAATGTTTTAGCTTTTTTTTTTTTTGAGGGTAAAAAGTTGATCTGCAACATCCCAGCTCTGTAAATTGTATACTTTATTCAGGTATGCCAACATGCAAAAAACACTTGGTTTACACAGTGTGTACCAGCTGCGTTCCAGCTTTCAATCTGCAGAGGGAGAGTATAGACTGCAGCTCTTTATGCTAATTGTGTTTACTGTCTTGTTTAAAGTGTGTCTAATAAGGCAATGATTACGTGAGCACTTGTGCTGTCGGTGAAGTGACAAGGAGTTCAGGAATCCTGACATTGTGTACAGAGAGAACTCAGAACACCAGACCAGTTAGCTTCTCCTTCTACCCAGCAGCTTGTATATAGGGTGCTCTCATTGCATGAAACCTGCACAGTATATCCAGATTCTTTCCACATTCTAACAGCGATCATACAAGTGGTTATTACAGGAGCAAATTGTTTGCTACATTTTCCATTACATGTTTGTTGAAAGGCTGTGGATGCTGTATTAGTAAACACCATTCTTCAAATTCCATTTCCTTTTAAGTTTCTTTCACTCTTCAGGGCTGGTAATTATTCTGGAGCATTCAGTTACCCAAACTTTATTCTGATCTCTCTGTGAGACTCACAATGGACTTTTCAAAATTCAATTTAGGCATCAATTCTCCTTTTAATATTGTTTTATTTATTTATTTTTTTTAAACTTTAAGGTCATTTGGAGTGAATAAAAGTGCAGTACTTTGGGAATTTCATAATTGTACGAAATTTTTTTAAAAAGCTACATGCCATGGGGTTGTGTGTGGTTGGCAAATGAAACGCAAACTCACATCACACGTCCATCAGCACGCTGATTACATTTGATCAGTGCCTGGTTGTTTAAACTGTAGCCCTCTTTGTTTAGGGCCGTGCCTCTGTACTCTGATTCACCACGGCCTCCTTTTCATCAATGGCCCTTCTTTATTCTCAGAGCATGGGCGCGAAAGAGAATGGCAGCCAAAGGGGCTAGAAGGAGCGTGACGGTTGTTTAGAGTTCTCAGAAGCGAAGGGGGTTAGCCGGAGTTAGGAAGGGGGTGCAAAGGGGGTTGGAAGCGAAGCCTGCTGTCTGTGTAATTGGATTTCTGCTCATTGCTCCTTCTCAAGAGCCAATAGTAGGAAGGCAAGACTGGTGCCAGGCACCCTGAGGTGGAGACTGGAGACAAGACCATTGATTGAAATAATATGGGATTTGAACCAGGGACTTTCTAATTACAAGGCTGTTTCTTTAACCGCTGGTCCACACAGCCTCCTTTAGATTTTAGTTTGCATCTGTGGATGCCAGGATGTAAAGAAATGACAGACATGTAATTATAAAGCTGTACTTTTGTACCCGTTCCAGCTTGTTCATTAAGGTCTGCTGTCATGTACAGTAGGCTTGTTTTTTCATGCCCCTTGTTTGGACCATCATTAAGGAAACAGGCTTATCTTTGCCAGTAGCTTAGGGCTTTCTGAAGTCTATTTAACTCTGCAGCTTCAATCAATCAATCAATCTTTATTTTATATAGTGCCTTTCATAGTGGACCACCATCACAAAGCGCTTTACAAGATGCAGTAACAACAATTGAAAATCCATAATACTTCAAAAATACAGAGAAATGCATACTACATGATATACACTTCAAAAATGTTTTACCCGCCAATGTAACGAAACCTGTCAATCTGCTTAAGTTAAAGTGTAGAGGTTATGAATTAACAGCAAAAACTGTAACAATGAAATCCAAAATAACATTATCCTGTTTGACCTTGTTTTCAGAGGGCCTATTGTCTTTTTTTTAAACCATAAAACTATTTGATTAAATCAGTATGCTTCACTACCTCAGTAGAAATTGCCCCCTGGCTGGTTCATCTTGGTTATGGATTGTGTCAGTGGTCTCTTTCTCATCATGTCAGCAGGCCTCCGATAAACCAACTGTGTAAACAACTTGCTGTGTGCATTCTTACAGGCTGAGTCTGACTGTCTTCAAACCTGAGGTGCAGCACAGGTCTGGTCCTTTAGGGATTTTAAGGTTTGCATCGCGTATCATGTTTCTTTCTCAGATTAACCTTTTAGCTTGTGCACACAATTAATAATAAACTGCCTTTAGTTCTGCGTGAAGATGGTCTGGACCAGCAACAAAAAAATAATAAAGACTATCTCTGTCCATAATGACTGGGCTTTAATCTTTATGGCAGTTTTGAAGATGACAGTCTAGTGTAATTTTAGACAAGCACATTGAAAACAATAGAATTCTTCTGTGGAATTTAAATAACAAACCAGCCCAGCTCTCTTCATCTTAGATCTGCATTATTTTAAGAAAAATACATGTCTAAATTGGGCATATATAAGTGGGTAACTTGCTAAGAGTAGTTGCTTTTAAATGTAGTGTTTGTATGTACAAATATATGTCCCTGGTAAACCCCCTTTTTTGTAACTGTTTTGTTGTTACTGTAACTTCAGTTTCATTATTTATATGGGTTAAGGTATTTCATCTTAATCTACGCTTGCATGGCAAGAAGTGCTTCACCTGTCAATGTTCTCTTGTAGAAGTGAGGCTAGAGGAAAGGGAATTATTTCCAGTGCTCATCACAGGCACGTGAGATCATATAAATAAATGCTCTTTTTGTCTCAGAAAAGACCTCACAGTGGAGGTACCAGGGGGATCCCAGTGAATGCAGTGCATGGGGATCTTGTTACGGTAGACAGATGGCATTTCTGTTCCTCTAATTCCCACGGTTAGGTGAGGCAGCTCAGGTTCCGTTAACTCAGGACAATCCCACAGGGTGCAGGCCTGCCAGGGTGAGTTATCTCTGAATGCTTCTTTTGAAGCAAGACAGTAAACTAAATTTATGATGGTCACGTTTATAATTGTTACTGCTGATATCTTTAGCCATAGAAGATTGATATTTTTCAAGCCTCTCCTGTTTAACAGGACAGGGTTGAATTTCAATGAAAATCTAGCACTGTCTCTTGGTTGGATCCAACAACTGGTCAAATAAAGTTAAACCCCTGATACTGCCTGGAGCTCATAAAGTACTAAAAGGACCCCATAGCTATAGTAGCATGAGACCATGGAATCAGAGTTGGGCTACTCTGAACAAAGATATCTAATAGTTCATATTCTTTAAGCTCTTTCATGGCAGTAAGTGTGCTACAGGTGAGTCAGGAAGTCACTGTACATTGAATAGAGAATGGCTTCTAATCATTCTAATCTTCGTCAAAACAGTTGTAGGTTGTGTGACTAGGAAATGGGATGTCAGATAATGATTTACATGAGTAGACTCCTATCATTGAGCTTGTTAACCATTTAGAGAGATTGCTTAGTTTGTACCTTTGGTAACTTGAAACACATTAAACTTGCAACTGACATTTGGAATCACAAGGAGCAAAGCAACTGTTATCAAAATACATGTTTATTATAAACCTCAGAATGAGGGTACATTCATAGAAATGCAGTGCACTCTTCAGCCCTGCTGTAGGTTGCAGTGTAATTATACATTCTCACCTCAACCCAGCATTCCACTGTGAGCACACCAGTTGTAGTGTCTGTCAAGTGGCAAAATCTGAAATTAGAATACGAACTGCCAGCTTCCTGCCTTTAGCTTTGCTCTTTACAGATGCCCAGCAGTTCCTTAGAAATCCCATTGCCAGCACTTTCTAAATGAGCTTGTACTGTAATTTATGTGTTCCAATTAAATTGTATGTTAACTACAAACATTTACTGCACTTTGAGGATTTCAAAACAATAAACGCTACCAAGGGTCCTAAGCCATTTCTAAAAGGGAGTAACATCCGTTGCGATTTTGATTGGTTAGCTGGAAGAGTATGAGAAATTATAATTAGCAAAAGAGCGAGGTGCAAGCAGCTGTTTGCTGAAGGGTTCATTTAAATTATTTCCAATAGATGGCCAGACTGCAAAATTGTAAAGTGAATATGTCAAAAGAAATAAGTAGTATACATAGTGCTTGAATAATATCTCCGTAGAAAGTTTTGTACTGAAGTTACAACTTGTTAATAAAAAAAAAAAAACAAGGATGGATTGCTTAACACTTTCCAGATTGCTTTTATCTGTCACTGCACATTGCCCCGAAACTCTTTCTATTAAACAAAGGGTATTTTATTTATACAGTGCCTTTGAGTTTGCATTAAGTATCACTGGGTGTGGTGGCGAATACACATGAACAAGCAATTTGCAGTAGAAAGGCCTGTCTATGCCAGAAATGTGACCCCAGCTGGACAGTAAATAGATTTCCCCAAGGGAAATGGTATATAACCACTAGTGACCTCCATGATGGCGTGTTTGTTCAGCTGGTTAGTCAGCAATGTTTGTTTAATTTATTAAGGAAGTCCTTGTATAAGGTAACAAAGTCACATTTTGTGTGCAAACGCTGTCCTAGTTTTTAACTAACAGCTTCTTATCAAACCTGTGATATTGTATGAGGTTATAATGAAGCTGGTAAAAGTTTTATAATCAATAGTGACGTGTTATCTATTTCTAGTTTTGAAAAACAAGTAAAACAACCATTAAACATCAGTGCTTTCTGTTGTAGTCGCCCTCCCCCTTCCATCCCTCTGTTATGAAGTCAGAGAGTAGAGTGTTGAATATTAAAGAGAATAAAATCTGCTTGCATATTTGTGTGGCCAAACATCGTAATCCGAATATTAGCCTTTTTTTAGTTGGCAGCTGAATAGCTCCTTGGTTTCTTTTTCTTACATGATATCCCTTTTGTTTTGTTTCATATATGTTAAGTTTCCTATTTTATGAACAGCCAGATCTCTAACAGTAATAGTTACTTTTCTGGACTGAATAGTTAGTGTGACTGCATTCAATTTGTAGATAATACCCTGCAATAAACACAGAGCAATACTAAACACCACTCTTTGTCGCATATGTTACTACAGATGGCTTTTCTTTAACCTCCCACTTAATGAATATTTGTGGATTGCACCGATTGACAAATTGCTGGGTCTTTAGAAGAAACAAAAATAAACACTTCGTCTTCATATTGTGATCTCGCGTCATTAAAAGATGGTCAGTTTTCAGTTGCCAATAGCCTTAAACAATGGAAAAAAAAGGATATCAAGAGAAGAGCTGGTTGTATCGCTGCAACTTTTGAAACAGCGACTGCGTCCTTCAAATCCGTATTGGAGCCTCCGACTTTCTGCATCCAGGGGTTCAGTCGGCCTAAATGGTTTTATGGTACAAAAAGAAAACGTCTCCTTTTGTTATGGAAATGAAGAGCCAGATTCTGGAACTATAATGGTTCTAGTAAAAAGGCCTTTGTGGGTGAAAATGAATAGAAGGCAGGGTAAGGAAAAGTTCTCTCAGGAATGGACTTTCCCTTTTAGAATAATAGGACCATCCTGTTTTTCTGATTGCGATGGATAGCTATTGGTAAATAGTGCAGCGGTTACCAGGGCTATTCGTCCTTAATTACGGTCTCAAGAAATTCTATTAACCACTTTAATCCTCTCAAGCATTAGAACATAAGAACATAAGAAAGTTTACAAATGAGAGGAGGCCATTCGCCCATCTTGCTCGTTTGGTTGTTAGTAGCTTATTGATCCCAAAATCTCATCAAGCAGCTTCTTGAAGGATCCCAGGTTGTCAGCTTCAACAGCATTACTGGGGAGTTAATTCCAGACCCTCACAATTCTCTGTGTAAAAAAGTGCCTCCTATTTTCTGTTCTGAATGCCCCTTTGTCTAATCTCCATTTGTGACCCCTGGTCCTTGTTTCTTTTTTCAGGCTGAAAAAGTCCCTTGAGTCGACACTGTCAATACCTTTTAGAATTTTGAATGCTTGAATTAGGTCGCCACGTAGTCTTCTTTGTTCAAGACTGAACAGATTCAATTCTTTTAGCCTGTCTGCATATGACATGCCTTTTAAGCCCGAAATAATTCTGGTCAGGAGAAGGATTAAAGATGTTTATAAAGTATTAAAAATACAGACTAAGTATTGATTCTATCACAACATTACATATTAAAGATCCTTTATATTATTTTATTGATATTTTATAATAGTAAAAAGTACCTTTGTGCTCAAGTGATGTCATTCGAAAGCTGTTTAGTATGAATGTCAGTGCGGGGCATCAGCTTTGAATAAGAGATGACAGGTTGTGTTTTGAACAATCAGTTTTTTTTTTTTTTTTTTTCAATTCAGTACAATTTAAAAGGCGGTCAGCCCAGTTAAGAAAACCCATCATATAAGTGTGTAAAAAATTGGGATTCTAGTGATGCTTCCATCTTCAAATGTATTATCTATGCAGGCAAACCAGTCTGTTTGTGTTTTAGGATTACAAATGCAGACAGCCTGTTAGGGGAAAGCCTTTACTTAGAAGGACTGGTAAAGCTGGCCTCTCCGCATTCCTTACCCCAAACAATAGAGGAAGTTGCAACATGAATTTTCCATTTGCACAATTGAGGGGAAATCAGGTTTAGGGTGAGAGAGAGATTGCCTGCAACTCATGACATTTTCACCTGCAATGATTTAGCTTTTACAGAAGCAGGGTATACATTTGTATACTAAAAAAAAAAAAAGAAAAAAGAAAAAAAAAGTATTTCACAATTTTTTTTTTTTTAAACATACAGTCATTTTACTTTAATATACTTCCCAAATTATTCACATTTAAAATCATATTCTGAAGTGTCTCTACCTGGATATTTCCTCTTCTAAAAACAACAAAAAATAACCAAAAAAAAAAAAAGACCTTCTGAATATGAATGTGCTGCTCTCTGACTGTGTAACGTACTGCCTTCATCTTGAGGTGATGTTGGGTTCCATAGCAACAATAATTAGAGGCCGGTTGATTGAACCCAAAGGGCTGGCATTGGGCCCAAACTCTGGAGCTGTATTTGATTCAAGTAAAAGCACTAGTAGGAGGACTATAAGATAATATTAGCCCTCACAAAAGGTAAATTTGGGGTCATGCTTTGTTTGTGGCATTTCCAGCCGAATGCAATATTGTCCAAGGCTGAGGACTGGGTATGCAATAGAGTAGTATTTACAGTGGTCACTGAACATCCCCACTCCTCTCCAACAAGTCCCTTTATTAGTTGGAAACTTGTGTATTTTATTATTTTAGCTTTACCTATACTCTGAGCTACCTATACGTTGCAAGACTGTGCAAATAGTGTGCTATAGTACAACGTTGCATATCTGACCCTCTGTGGACTGGGGTATAGGCAGATATGTGAAAAAATCAGATAGAAAATGACATTTACACATGGATAAGTAGGGTCAACAAAAACAACACTCAAACTGCTTTAAACACAGGGACATTCTTTGCTTTAAAAGGAAGCAAATGTAAACAAGGTTAATTAGGCTACAATACACAGTGTTGCTATGCGGTTTACTGTAAGCCATCTCTACACAAAGCTTTAAAAAACAAAACAAAACAAAACGGTAAATGTACAGTAACCTGCAACTGATGGCTTCTTTCTTAACTCTAGAAGTCCCTGCCTCCCTGGTTCTGCTTTCTTAATATCTCTGTCACGGTACTTTGTGCTCTTTCTTGATATTGCTAACAGCCGATAAGAAGCTTGGTTTAAATATTGCTTCAGCTATTTTAAACAATTTTAAATCATTATTTCTTCAGCCTTGTTTTTAATTCAGTATTAAACATAGATATTGTGAACAGTGGACTGTACTGTTTCCTTATAATGGTGCATGTTGCTTTTAATCTGTCAAAGCTTTACTTCAAGTCCAGCCTGAAACTCCCATTTCTTAGCCAAGCAGTAACCTGTTGAACTGTTTTGTTTTACCACCTTATGAATTGTGTAGCAAAGTTACAGGGTTTACCTAATCTGCTTTTTAAACTTGAAATTCAAGCTTTTAATTACTCAATACCCTTAGATGCCTTTAACTCTTCCCTCTAAATCAGGATAAATATTCTCACAACCAGCTGGCAGAAAGCACTTGGAAGGTTCCACAGTGTGCATCAGTACGCCATGCCATCTGTCTAAAGCCATTGTTTAGAAAACAAAAGGTCCTTTTAAAAAAAAAACCTTCAATGAATACAACTAGAGCACCATCTCCTGCTTTGGGCTCAATACATGGGATGTGCACATACTGGAACTTCTGAGTGTGAATGCTTATTCTATTTTTTTTTTTTTTTTTTTTTTTTTTTTTTACTGATGTGTTTGTTAAATTAAGCTCTGCAATCGTACATTTTACCGTGCTCACATATTATTACATTTTACTTGCACGTGAAGTGCTGTGCAGTCCTCGTGCCTAAATACAAATATACATTTTAAACACTTGTGTTCATAACCCATATCCCGTGTACCAACTACAATACACCAACACTAAAACTCACTACACGCAACATACAACACAGAAATACACACAGGGGCGGGGCAACAATGCCACATACACGTAGTTGCATTGTAAAATAAACATGACATATTTGAATTTGAATTTGCACTATTGATTCCTCACAAAACAAGCAGTCAATGTGCAGTACCTGTGTCCCTTGATGATCTTACAGTCATGTGGTAAAACATCTAATAGATTTTTGTTTTTAGCTGAAATGCCCCAGAGAAGGTATATGCCAGATGTAATGAATGTTGATAGTAATTAGGGTCTGATCCAAACCTTGATTGGGGTAGGCACTAACATAGGTTTACCAGAGTCTGGAAGTTTGCTGTGAGCTTTGTGAATAGGTTTCATTGTCCATTATCCAGCAGGCCTGCTTAAAAGGGTCAAGGAAGGCAACTTCGGAAATATGATACATTTTGTTACAATGTTGCAGCAAATGCCTTGATTATATCGAAAGCAGATTATTTTGATTTTGCTTTCTGAGATTTCCGGACTGAATTTCCTTTTGCCATGATGAGAACTAGGTTCTGAATACAACCGTTATCCATGGTTTGGTTTACTGTTGTGGTTTTTTCTTGTGTCAGTCATGTAAAAGAAATCGTTTAATTCTCCAATTTTTCAAGACCTAATATACAAATATATTCAACATTTAACATATACATGTACCAACCAGTCCTTCCTTTTAGATAAAAAAAAAAGCAAATCTAGGTTAGGGTATGTGCTGTGGTAGTCCAGATGGCTATATGGCTTGACTAGTTATTTTTTCATGCCTTTGATAATGACATTAAAGACAAACGCATGGATAAACCATTGGTTTACATCTATCATATTTGTGGTTTGTGATTCTTAGTTCAAAGTTCTGACCATTGCTCGCTGTGGGTTCTTGATAATTCCTGCTTTTTTTAAACTGATAAATACTTGATTGAAGTTTCTGCTGGGCTGTGATTGAGTGGTTTGATGCCTTGACATATGAATCTCCTGTTTGATGCCGACCATTTGATCCAGTGATTTGCAACGCTTTGACAACTTTTGGCAACATGTACTTGCGCTGATGGCTTTAACTGGGAAAGTACAGTGGTAGATACTTAAGACTGCAAAACATGCTTAACTGACAGCTTACTTTTATAACAGCATATTATTAACATTTTGAAGGACTGTGATGGTATTACAAAGTCTGTAGTCATGCACTTTATAAATCAAAACGTACAGTTACATAATTGCCAGTACTGATTTTAACTTGTAAAAACACAGCTCCAAGTTATCTGGAGAGAAGAAGTGATGTAAAGAGTTAGCCCATGCTAGCCATAGATTTCTCTCTCTCTCTCTCTCTCTCTCTCTCTGAAGTATTAAAATTTTCAATCAACAGGGAACAAGTTGAGTAATTTCATAGGGTTTTTACAGAGACCTAATATCTCTAATTGCTTACTAAAACTCTAAACATATATACTATATATGGTTCAGAGTAAGGGGTAGTTTTTTGTTATCATGTTTATTGCTGCTCAAGAAGATTTAGCTGAAGGGAACACCTTGTTAGTTTGTATTTGCTGGCTGATAGTGAAATCTATTTTTACCCTCAGAGAACTGCAGACCTCTGGGTATGTGTCCTCAGTTTGGAATGAAACAAATTATTGGCCTTTGCTAGGAATACAGATCACTATTCGAGAAACAATATAAAGGGAAAGCATTTCTGATATATTGCTATGACTAAATAGGAATAAAACATTAAACATAGGACTAACCATTAAACATCCATTTGCCTTATTAAATGGAATGGGTATGGAAGCTACCCTGAAACTAAAAATCAGTTTCTCTCATTATGCACCATGCTGTACACATTAGTGTGGTCCTACAAAGCCCTTCTGTACAATAGAATTGGCCTTGCTTTTGCTGTACATGTTCTGGCTGGAATCCTATCCAAAGAGCCCAGTCAATAGATTTAGCATGACTCAGAGATCAGCTATTTTAAACAAAAGGAAATGTGCAAAGCCTACAGTTTCTACTGAACATGAGGAGTTACTGGAGAGTTGGTCACATTGGGAGTTTGATAAGGTTATAGCATATATCTACTGCAATGCGTTCTTTTTTTTACTTTCAATCCAGCTTCTGTACTTGATATGCCTGTCATAAATGCTGTTATATAAAAAAAAACATTTTCTATTGAACTTTGCTATTAGGATATGTAACAGGGCGATGTTACCTGAGTCAGGTACAGTGCAGTAGATGTTGACACCTAATCCAATCTGAAATAAAATACATATATATTCCACCTACATATTGTTAATAGCAGTTTACATTTTTAGTAAAACGTTTAATTTGCCATGCTAGTACACATGAAGGAAATTAATGATTTTGAAATTCCCCTCAGAAATTCCACTGGAACAATTCTCCCAAGTCCTGAAATACAGTTGTTGGCGCCTATTTCAGGTCCAAAAACAAACCCAGACAGAAGAAGAGCATATGCCTCATTATGTTAATACACACATTATGTTAATATACAGATGATTAGAGAATTTGTGGATAGTATTAAAAAAATAAAATAAAATAAAAAACACAAAGGGGGCGGGAGGGTGGGGGTGGGTGATGTATCGCATAGCCAATCCAAAGCCAGATAGCACAAACAGCAGTCCAGTATTGGCCGCTGTCATTTTTCATGTCATGGTAACATTCGTTAGTCAGGCGGAATATGTGGCATTTGCAGTATGCAGCGAGACCAACCAGGCTGCTACATCGCAAGCTTTAAAAGCTGACTGATGTAAAAGGTACCCAAGCAGGGGCAGTGTGTTACTGACATGCAATCTGATCTGGATCTGCCACCTTCTAGTTCTTTTTCTAGTTCTGTCTTTGTTACTGGAGTAAATATATATACGTTTAATACATTAAGCTGTAGTGATCCAGTATTTGTCATTGAAAACATATATTTTCCCCTGCAGAAGGAAAGGATCTCTGGCTTAAGATATTGCATAAGATACCTGATCCACTGAACATCTGAAGGTGGGGCAGCCAGCTTCCAAGAAATAGAATCGGGCGTCTTGCCAGCAAGGTTGAAAAAGCCAGGGCATTGGATTGTATCCTAGAGGCGGGGGTGTAACTAGATGCAAAACCAAATAGCACAATTAATGGGACAGGATCAAGGGGCAGTGGAAGATCTGGGAAAGGGTTTCAAAAATAGGTGCCTGAAATGAAGCCAACCTGGAACAGGACCAAAACATATGAATGAGTGAGCCATTAGCCTGCCTACATCTGTGACAGGTTGAATCAAAGTCTCGATACATATTGGCAAAGATTATTTTAGGTATATGAAGACACTGCAAAACTTTTATCAGTTTTTTTTTAATTGTATCAGTCCATGTTGGGCACAGGCAGATGAGGAGTGCACTTGAGAGAGAATAGACCCATTCTTCCACAGAGAGATCCAAAGCCAGATCCTGCTGTCATTGAACCTTCACTGTGGGACAGTGTGGCACAGCGCAAAGAGAAAATGGCAGTGTGGATTTTGGATAGCATGCCCTTTAAACTAGGACTGGATTCATAAATAAAATCTACATGGGACATGGGTAGCAGCAAGGGAAATTGTGAAGTTTTGTTACGCACAAAATTCAGAATCTGTAGATATCGAAAAAAGTTAGCACACATTCTTGAGGTTATCCAAAGCTAGTAATGTTTTCTGTTTGATCGAGCTAGTGAAGGCATTGTCTTTATATTATGCAAATACTATATTAAATGTAGCTTGTGGTGGTGTTGACCTACTTTTTCATAGTGATATCATAATTCAAGGTGCTGGGTGGCAGTAACCATGGTATACAAATAAATAATGCTTGGAGAGCATTAAGGAAGCTCAAAGAATGAGGTAATGGGAGTATAATGTGTGTGTGTGGGGGGAGACCGGCTCAAAGAGGCGTTTTAAAACGGACACGTTTCCAGTGTGTGTGTGTGTGTGTGTGTGTGTGTGTTTCTATATATATATATATATATATATATATATATATATATATATATATATATATATATTATATATATAGTGGAAAAATAAGCTGACAAATGGTTTTTGATTTAAAAATACTTCATATAGAAGAAAGGTATACCTCTAATACAACCATATAAGCAAGAGTTACAAACTGACTTTGGACCAGGCCTCAGTACAGCTTGATGTGTATGTTTGTATCGGAAAACACAGATATCTGCGGAGTCAGTTCAAAAGAGATGAAAAGACTGACAAAACTTTACAATCAACCAATCTTTATTTTATATAGCGCTTTTCATATTGGACCACCATCACAAAGCACTTTACAAGATGCAGTAAATACAAGAAAATCCATAATACTTCAAATACAAAGAAATGCGTAGTATGCGATATACAGTAAAAAAACAATGCATAATACTTAAAATACAGTGGAAAGTACATAATACATGCTAGTAGCATAATACATGAAGTAGTACACTAAATACAGTGGAAAGTGCATAATACATGAAATAGTACATGAAATACAGTGGAAAGTGCATAATACATGATAGTAACATAATATGTGAAATAGTAACAGAAGCTAATAGCAGATATCAGGCTTAAAGAGCATGGAAAGCAAGAGAGAACAGGTGGGTCTTGAGAGTTGATTTAAAGCGAGCGACGGTGGGAGCATCATGCACCAAAGCTGGGAGAGAGTTCCAAAGAGTCGGAGCCGTGAAACTAAAAGAGCATTGTCCAAGTGTGGTGCACTTTTGGTTGGGGATAACAAGCAGGCCAGAGTCAGAGGAGCTCAGCTTGTGGGCAGGGACATAACGAGTCAGCAGGTTGAGCAGGTAATTGGGACCTGTGTGATGAAGGGCATTGTAGGTGAGCAGGAGAGTTTTGAAGATAATCCTGAACTTTACATGTTTGATATTTATACCTTCATGTAATGCGGCATGTTGCATCCGTTTTGTCTTTTAATGCACCTTCCCTCCCGTCTCAGGGTCAGCCATGTTTAAATCGAAAATTCTAAACTTGGACAATGCTGCATTAAAACGACTATAAAAGCACAGCCACACACAATTTAAACATAATGATTAAAAACAACTTAACTATAAAAGACACACACATACACATAATGTAAAACTTATAGTTAATATCATAATTAATACCTCATGCAGAAAGCCATTACTACACTTTATTAAAAGAATAGGCCACATTGCTGCATTAATTTGTTGTGAAAGCTAATTGCTCATTATAGCAGAGCATAGAGAGAATCTACAGTGAAGCACCTTGTTGCCTCTCTTGCCTCTGTTGTCTTCTTAAACATTCCAGCCCCCAATTGCAGCTCACCCCACAGTGCTACCCTTAAAGGTAGTGTTAAACTGTTTTAAATCCAGAGACAGACAATCAGTTTAAATAACTACTGTCCCTACAGGAGAGGCAGAAGAAAACAAGAGTAAAAGTACGACTATCTGCACCATCATACCTATTGATTAAAAAACCTTTCTGTGAGTCTATGATATTTTAAAGGGCAAGACACTTTTGTTAAGTGTTTTAAAACCCAATTCCTTATCCTCTAAATGTCTTCAGCATATTTTTCACTGCCTCCATTATCATTGTTTAGTGAACTGTTAATTGGTAATACATTTTCTTAAAAGGGCAGAGCAATAGAAACATTTACAGCAACTCTGCCATTCTGCCAGGGTTATTCTAGTGCCGACATTCCAAAGTGGAGAAAGCGTGTTATAAAAAGGAAACAGCAATGTGATAGGACAGAGGGTGAAAATGGCAGTGAAACTTATAAAGCGGAATTGATTTTAAAACCTTAAGGACTACACATTTACGTGTCTTACCTGCACAATAGCTACCTTTTTGTGGTTATCTGAACAACTTGGCATACCTTTTTGTAGGCATAGTTCTGCATGGTCATTTTCCATTGTGTGTATCTCAATGTAGTGTGTGAGGAATTGAAATCAACAGCTAGGTGGATTCTGTGAATCTCACTCTTCACTTTCATGACCTCCAGAGATGTGTGCAAACTGTGCAATTAAAGTAAAAAGGTAGCCTCTTCTAGAAGTGCTCTTGGATTCCCTGTCTTTCATTAGTGATTATTCAGCACACAGTTAGTCAGTCTTGACGACACTAACAGGGCTTAACATTGTTCCCAGCCCATATGGCTTCTTCCAAGCTGAGCCTTAGTAGTGTAAAACAAGAAACAGCAGACACGTCTTTTAAGTGGGTCAAAGAAATGGTGCAATCTGGTCCGACATACAGAGGCTATAAGGACAGGTCCCTGTACTCGGCTGAACCTCCAGCCTGCAGTTTACCGTTCTAACCTTATGAGATTTACATTTCTGTAAAGAAAAAACAAAACAAAAACAATGTGAGCTGTTCAGACTTAGCACAGTTATATTTTTGCAACCTATGCATACCTATTAAATTATGTGCTTGTCACAGTGTTTAATCTATGCAGATTTATAATGTAGGCTGTGGTTTACTTAGTCTCAAGAAAAATATGTATCTTGTGTCATAGCATACATACTGTATTATCATTCAGTGAGATTTTGTTTTTAAAAGCAACCATCATATCATTTTAAATAAGGCCTTTGTACTATATAGTAACTAAGTATTTAGGAAACATTTTACTCATTTTGCTTTACATAATTTCTAAATATAATTTTATTTTTAATTTAAAGGTATTTTTAAAACAGTCAAGACATGAGATGTCAGATGTTTGCTGTGCTGTTTTTCAGAAGTTGAAATATGTACTGCCAGCGGGACCTTTTTAATTCAAGGGGGAATGTTGCTGGGGGACTGTATTTAAACTAACCCTTTGAAAATCCATTTAATATGTACATATTCTGTACAAATTAAAATAAAATAAAACAAAAACAGCACATGGCCTCGATTCAACTAGTTATGTTCTACTTATATGAAATAAATCTGTGTGTTTCTGTTGGAGGAGGGGAGGCTGGGGGGTTATTGCTTCATAATCCTCTCAGTTTCCCAGTTTTAACCAATGCAGAACAAAGGAAAAGCACATGATGATCGTTAAGCTTAGACTGATTTATATTTAATTCATAATAGACATACACTTTTATTAAACCCAATAAAATAAACATAAACAAAGGAATTCCCCCTTGTAATCTCATGAAATAATTAGCAGTTTATGCTGAACTGTCTTTGTGAGGCGAGTCCCCTGTTGGTTGAAGACACTTTAGTAACACTGCCTGTATGGTTGTAGCCTGTGTTAAAAAGGGTCTAAAAATTTGGGTCCCTGCACATTTTCAGACTCTTATGTTGTCGTCCCCCCCTGGCCTGGACATCGGAACTGCCTGATAATCAGTTTGAGTGCTTGATGGAGGTCAGGTGACCAGATGTAGTGAGATTAAAAGGTCACAGGGGAGGTAAAGAGGATTAATGATAGGTGGGCAGCCTGGCTCTGTTTACTGTAATTCTGAGTTATACCTTTTTTCTTGTTTGTTTGTTTTTGTGAGGAGTATATGAACCTACACCAAAAAAACAAAAAACAAAAACGAGACGAGGAGTGAAGAGCACCTGTAGCTTTTATGTGCTATTGGCTATTTACTCTACATAATTAAAGAGAGGGGGCAAAAACTAAAACCAAATAAATACTTAAATAAATGTAGAAAAAAGAGATACCAGAACCATTTCGTCTCTTCACCTAGACAACATGCACTGGAATGCAAAGGGCAAGTGTGCCTCTGTGTAAAGGTCAGTCAGCTCATTTACTGAAAATACTACTCCACATCAGTTTCACACAGGAAAACATGCTGTAACACTTTTCTTTCTGTTATACAATTTCAGTAGCGCTTATACTATTTTTTTTCCTGTTGAACAATTATGAACAGGACCACCTGCACTGGTTACAATGTCAAAGCTCTGCTGTTAGACGATCCCTAGAGTGATCCATGAATGTTTCTGCTCCTTCCTACAACTATTTATATGTCCAATCTGTTTGAGGAACAGAGGAATTCATTCAGAAATCCTCTATATATCCTGAACGTAAAGAAGTTTCGAGTTAGAATCATATATGGGGTTTCAAAGCCCTGGTTTTTGCACAAAATAAGGCCCTTTTAGGTAAACCACAATTTAGAAATGCATTCCAGTACTACCCTTCCCTAAAACTTAACTATTTAACATTAAATGCATGGAACAGAACAGGTCTAATTTCAGAAGAGAGTTAATGGTGCTGTTCAGTGAGATCTGTTATACATCCACCGTAGGATAAAATAACAATGCTGTCAGGAAATTGCAGGTCTGTGAAGATTAGGTCAGTTAAGCTGAGATAATGTGGCCATGGATTGTGTTCAAGTCAAGGCCCTTAGTTATTCTTTAAAAGGCCAAAAATATCTTGGGACCACTGATGCATACAACTCTCTAACTGAGGTGCTATCAAACTGTGATGCACTGATCTGAGGAATGACTGCATCTTAACTAGTTTGCGACTGGAAAAGGCACTCAATCCAATTGGTTATATAACAGTTCCAAATCTGTGCATGTTATGGCATTCATGTTGACAGGTAGCATGGATTTGTGGACCTTTGTGAACAATCTGAGACAATGCAGATCACATATGGTACAGAGGTTTCATGTGATGACACATTCCATTTCTGATGTATTTATTTTACACCTTCAGGGAATATGTGAAGAAAAAGAGCAAGTATACACATTACTTGCAGAGAGACTTTAATATTACTGTAAAAACAGTACTGTATAGCTCATAGACTTCTGAAATGAACACAGGGAAGTTATTGCAGAACCAATAGCAGAACATCTGACAAAGCAGGAACTAAACAGATTTACAACAGGGCCCAGTGGAGCAGTTAATGATAATTTATTTATATTACTAAACTGCCAAATTTACATTAATAATGCCTACAGAGAACATAAAAATCAACCATGGGAGAAAACAAAATGACATCTTGTTCAAGAAGGTGATGTATCGCTTCAGGAAATTACTTTGTTATAATCTCTTGAACCTTTTAACGAACAGTTCCTTGTGTTTTCTGTCTAATACCTTTCCAGGGAATTTACAATGATTGCCGGCCCATTAATAATGAAATGTATCAAGTAAGGATATCTAGTAGATGCAGGTTTTTATTATTATTTTTTTTTTTTTTCTGAAATATTAAAAAGTGCTGACTGGTTGTTAAATATTAAATTGTTTTAATCTGTCATTTACTTATTTTATGTACATTCTAAATTGATTATGTATGATAATATAAACTGTATTACAGCAAACAACAATTTACTTGATGTGAAGAAACCGAAAATGCAATGCAGTTTTACTGAAGCCCATAAAAGTCCTGAAAAGCTGAAATTAATGAACTGCATCTGGTGCATATTAAAACTTGGTGCTGAAAGAAAGGAGAATTTCCTTTTATGTCTTTTGGGCTGTGCTTCTAAAGGTGCCTCATTCCCATTCTTTAGTTGTTTCAGTTGAAAGGAATGCTGATGGTGGAGAATGGGCTGCTTTTGAGAAGCTTTCTAGTGCCCTGATAAATCAGAGGGCGTAGCAAGGAATGCTGGGAATTAACTTGGTATCACTGTGTGACAGGAGGTGTTTTCTTGACATTGACCTTGTTTGTACCATAATAATGTAGTTTTAATTATTTAATGGCATACTGAAGCCGCACAAAAAAGCTACTGTGCAGCTGTTGTCAAAGCATGGAAATCACATTAATATTATATGTTTGCTGTTAATATTTAACAACCCTTTTCTCAGGGAGAAAAATACATACTTTTTCAGGTTTACCTGAGTCTTTGTTATTTCAAATGAAGCCAGATTATTTTTGTATTTACTTCAAAACTTTACCTTAGCATATTTCGTAAGCCAGCTGTTAGATGTAAGAGTCTGACAAATATTTGTTATTATAATGTATATTCTATTTCACAGCCTGTCTGCTAAACTATATTCATTACATAGTTTAAATACCTATGAATATAATCATGTTTATTTTGGATGTAATAATAGTACCAATAAAGATTAGCATCATTGAGTGGATAAAGTATTTGATAAATACTTAAAGCTGTGCCATTGCATAGGGAAGTTGAGGGAAACCAACATTTCAGATTTTCTGGTGCAATGTGAAACTAATTACAACTTCATGACTTAAGACATATTTAGAGTAAAACATCACCCACATTACCCTGCATTTTAACTTTATGTTCCAGATATTTTCGCAACCCATCGCCTAAGCACTAATTTAGAAAATGTATGTGAAAAACTAGCTCCGATATTTAGCTGGTTGTCAGTTGGTTTTCCAGTATTCACATGAGAAAATATATAATTGTATGTTTGTTTGCTTTTTTTTATTTTAATGACTTTTCCTACTTTTTCACTAGATCCATCTTCAAACTACATCCGGCAGTTGGAGACAAAAGTCAGAATTCTAGAAGATGACAACAAGCTTCTATTACAGGTACCACTGAGAATCCTAATTCTATTACACACCTTATCTAATGTAACATACTGCTTGATTTCATGTCGAGAAATGACACAATAATGGACAGGACTGCCATTATAGAAATGGTAGAGAAATGTTGAATAATCTCTTTATAATGGTAATTCTAGTTTCACCATTCCATTTTTTTGCATCTGTAATATGTCTGTGAGTCCTGCTGCTGTGTGATCAGTCATCAATAGTAGGGTGGTAGCTATTTATGGTCCCTGACCCTTAGCAACCTCATACCTGATGAGGAGATTGCTCTCCATACCAACAAACTCTCCTGCTGTGCATGGTCAAGATCTGGAAACAATGAACTACTTGAGATCAAGTAACACTACCATATTTAACAGTGGTACAGTATAATATTAATAAGTTTACTGGACTCTAAGGATGGAGTCGTGACAGGTAAGATTACTCCACAATTTCTTAGATCAAAATTTGTTCTGTCAATTTGTTCTGGGCTAAATTTGAACCCCTTGACCTTTTGAGGGTATGAGGTAGTACATTAAGATGTAATATTAAAAGTCCCAGCTTCATAGCAATGCCATGTTGAATCTCTCAGCCTGTAATGATAGCAGTTGGAAGGGGGTTATTTTCAGTGCTTAAGTTTACTCAGACAGAATACACAGTCTATGACCTTTTTTTTTCATTATTTAGAAGATATAAAAGCAGTTGCTAGGTAACCAGTGCTGGGAAGGAATGTCCTTGCCATGTTTTTGCCATGGGCTATGTGAAACCTGACTCATTGACTTCGCTTCTTGTTGAGTGTATGTCCGGGTATCAGGTTATCAATTTCCCTTCTGCCAGCTGAAAATGACATTGAATTGATTTTCACATCCAAAGAGTAAATGTTCATCAAGTACAGTTCAGTGTATACAAGGCCCTGTCAGCGATTGAGCTTTTAGTGTGTTTATTTCCTGGCAGGTGGATGTTTAGGTTATGGTTTCAAACAGTTATTGAGGGTTTACAGTAACCACACAGCACTCATTGAAAATGGAAAATGTGAAAGTAAAGCTCATGTAGCTGCAATAGGGACACCATCGCCCTGTGAAGATAAGGGTGGTTGATGCTGGAACATTCCTCAAGTAGCAGTAGCTGAAGCTTGAAACACATACAGGTAGCATTTAAGCCAGCATTATGTTCTTGTGTTTTATTTTCTTGTGTTGTTTGGACAAGCCTTGTTGGTGTAGTTTTGTTAACTGATGTATACAGAATCAAATTTCTTCCTACTGACTGGAAGAAAAAAAAAAAAATTTCCCCATTCCAAAAAAAAAAAAAAAAAAGAATAAAAAAAATTCTGCTCCAAGCAAGTTGTTCTAAGTATTTTTTGGTTCATAAGTAGAATACCCTTTCATGCTATGTTAAACATCTTTAATATTTATTATAGCTGAGATCAATATTTTAGAATACAGCATTGCGTCTTTTAGTTCTGCACTCTTACATGAGCAGCCTCTTCCATTAGCTTAACCTTCGTGTATTTATATCTTGAAAAACATTTTCACTGAATAGAATCACTAAGCATTAATACGAGTCTAACACCTCCTAACTGATTCAGAAGCTGGATGATTTACTGGTAGATCTTCCCATTGTTAATACCAAATTGCAGCTACATGGAACTGTCACCAAAGGCACCTTATCTTTTGTACCCATTATTGAACCTGTGGGTGTTAAATCTATTGTGCCTTTTGGCAACTAGAATTATTTTAAACTGCAGTTGTTTTTCAGATAATTACATGACATCCACTCTTTGTTTTATATCATACCATTGAAGAAACTGAGAAAGACTTCTAGTTGAAAAGTTTCTCATTGAATTTTTAAGTTTCTTTTTGTATTTTTTAAATTTAGCACTACTGGGTGTTTTAATAGTTATGGGTGACTTTATATAACACATTCCAGAACATTGAAAGTGTCGCAGTTATAGTGAGTCATCTCCTTTGGGATGTATATATTTTAAAACGTATTTTATTAATTCTGCATGAAACAAGTTTTTATTATTCTTGAGGCAGGTGGTTGATTCAAATAGAAACCCAAGGAGACATCATTGTGTCATCTTTTAATTTTAAGTGATTGTGTCAAATCCTCTCCTGTAAAGCATTGCAGCCTATGCAGTTCAGATGTGTCATCTAGAAGGAATTGTTTTTGTTCCTTCTGTAGGAAACTTTGATTTATTTTGTTTGTGGAGCAAATGAGCAGTTGCTGTACCATAGACATTTGAGGAGATATTGAGGTTTAAAAAGGACAGGCAATCACCCATTGGCAAAGGGTCACTGCTACTGTGATCTCGTTACTTTGGTCACACAAGAAATGCATCATTGCATATTGAAATGTGCTGCTGCTGGAAAGGTTTTATTTTGTGTTTTTAAATTCCATGTAAAGAAGACTATTCCAGAATAGACCTGCAGTGCAAATCAACTGTTTTATAGATAATTGTTTGACACAAATAGGAGCTGTGCAATAGTTGCCACGTAAATAATGTTGATACAACCACTGTTGCCTGGTTCTGTCTTTGTATCGTATAGGGCCTGCTATTTACAGCACATTTTACTACAGGATGAATAACTAAATTTGTCTTTTTTGTTCTCTCCTTCTCAGCCCCGTAACCGCAATAGTTTACCAAGAGCGCTTACAAAGGTAAACATTTCAATAATGCTGGGTGGCATGCTTGGAGCACGGTGATGGTTATTTAGGGGTTTTTTTCTACTAACCTAAATGGCTTATACTGCAGCCTTGCAATTTTTTAAATACTGTACTTATATATAGTATATATATATATATATATATATATATATATATATATATATATATATATATATATATATATATATATATATTACTTGTATTATAAAATGTTCTTGTCATTTTATATGTGATAGTAAGTCCCTAATATAAAAAAAGTGCTTCCTATCAGTTGAATGCTATACTTTAATATCAAGCTCTGAAAAAATAAAATAAAATAAAAGTGCTTGCAGCTACCTTCTTATAATCAAGCTGCCTAAATTATTTACAACCGAGGTGAAAGTGCTATTAACAACAACAGAATTCTGTTTCCTGTATATTCAAAACATTTGAAATGATGTTAAACCACTGTGAATTTAAACTGTATCCGTGTAAGAAAGACTTCTCTCAGAATGTGCTCATAATGACCAGCAGGGATGTATATTTAGGTAATGGGATTGCTCTAAGCCTGAAACAGACATAAGCACACTGGAGATCATAAATGGATGTAAGGAAGCAATGGTATTCTAGTGTGGCCAAGAATTATGACTTCTCTTATTTTGCTTTCAGTCTGAATAGCTAAATAACATTTTTAATACTTTAATCCTAAATTATTATAGGAAAATAAATATTATCAGTTTGCCTTTTGAACTTGATTTTGTTTCTAGTGCTCAAAAGTAGACATCACTACAACTTTCAGCTTCTTGTTGTTGCATAGCCATGGAGGAATTTAACAGTTTTAAAAAGTGTAGTCACAAAGATGTGTTTCTGCATGAACTGCCTGTCTAAAGTCTTCTCATCACATCTGTAAAAATGTTTCAGTCTCCAGAGAGGCTAAAGATAGCAGCTAAAGAAAGTGCTGCGTTAACACTGGATAGGCTGACTCGTAGTCAGAGATCTTGGATTTATAGTCCAAATATAACAAAGCCCAACCAGCCATGGTAAGTTTATTAGCTACCACCAAACCCTCGCAATGAGTTTCACTGTTGATGAGTCATTTATTTGAGGTCCAAGGAGGAGCAAACAACAATGAAAAGGAAAGCTGTCTTAAACTCTTCACAATCATCCTGCTTGAGAGGGACCAGCTGCTCTATAAATCAAATTATCCCTTTCTTTGAGCGAGGAATTGCATCTTAAAGTATTTCTACTGGATTTATATGTTGGATTTTTTTTTGTCTTTATTTTGTCAGAAGAAGGAAAAAAAAAAAAAATAGTCTTTTTGTAATTGTGGAGAACAGTCTTGGTTGGAAACATTTTTGCCAGCCCTTAATTCCCTAAAGGAATTTGAGATGATGGTCATTAAGGAGTGATGCATCCCTGGAATTATTTTTACACCTTGAATACTTGTATTTTTCAATGACAGTGCAAGTAACTGTGAGAGGTCAAATAGTCTTGAGTAATCTTTATACTTTATAGTTTGATTACTCTATACTTGACACTAAAATGTATTGCTGATGACATGTCATCCTTCATCATGTTAAATTGTCACCTACCAAGACGTCCCTTGACAGAAATTGCATTTGTTTACTCTGAAGCATTATGAGCATCAACAGTTTACTCAAAGCCTCCACTAGTGTTTTCTACTATTAGAACAACGTTGACTTGCATAAAGAAGGAAAAACATTGAGTGAAATAGCTCGCATCACTTGATTTTCAAAGTGTGGTATCCGAAGCATAATCAACAAGTACAGAGAAACATCATATGTAATTGACAATCCCAGGACCGGAAGACCCAAAAAGCTGTCTAACAAGGATGAGCAGCACTTGAAGATAATATCCTTAAAGAACAGAAAGCAGACAAACATTGAATTGATAACAGAACTGGCAGAAGGCACAGGTCTCGTTGTCCATCAAATCAACAGTATGAAGGCCACTCTCAGGGCTTAAAGGATGTGTTGCAGTAAGAATACCTCTGTTAAGAAAGGGGAACAAGACTAAAAGGCTAAAGTTTGCACAAGAACACAGAAATTGGACTATGGAACAATGGTCAAAGGTGCTTTGGACTGTTGATGGATGGACAATGACAGAATGGCGTTCACTAACAATTGAATTTGCGCTAAGTATAGACAGCACTATTAAGTACACATAAAGAGACAACTGACAGTAACGACCATATTTGAGAAACCCAAAAAGCCTCAAAGCTTGTGCTATTTCTATCTTCGAGCTTGTGGACACTTTTGCAAACATCTTGTGAGTCATTGATTTTCTGTTTTCTAGTAAATGCGTCCAAGTAAAGGGAAATTCATATTACCTTAATCAATAAAGAAAAAAAGGAAATAGCTGTATTTTAAAATAGATTTTACTGCACTTCTAAACAGTTTTAATTGATATCATAATAAATCCCACGTTTCCCACGACTACAGTACTTCCCCTAGTAATCTGTGCTGACTGGTAACTGATAACAATAAATGTAACAATAAATGAGAAGCTTATGCTGTAAACAGTAGAGCCAGTAAAACACTGATGTTTTGACATGTTTTCTCTAAATGGTGTTTTACATAGGGCAGTAGCAGTATAACCATTGCTACAACATATTGTTCTAACTTCCAGTATTCTCCTTGCACTCTCCTCAACCTGAACCCACTGAGACACTCCAATCAATATACTGGAAACATCAAATTTGAAATCAGGGAAGCTCAGATATGGTTGTAACTTCTAAGATGGGTTGCTGTTAACACTAAAGTCCTTTTTTGAATTTTACTTCTGGAAAAGATTATTCAAGTGTTTGTTTGAGGACTAAGCAAGAACTTGAGAAGTTCAATTAATAATAACTAAGAACTAATTATGATAACTCCACAGACAGACGCATGTTGTCCAGTTTTTAAATTCAAATGTATTTATTTAACCAGGATAGAACCCTTGGCAGGAGAAGGCTTCAAGAAATAACATTATGAAACCAATGGCAAAAATAGGCAAATCATTAAAACAGGACAAAAACAGTTAAGATTCATAAAAACAGTAAACATATTAAAAGTAAGCAAGCCACATCCCTTTACAAATAACAATAGTACATTTTTATTGTGAGCAGTACCCTTCATGGGCCCTACTTCTTCATGAATAAAATATTAATTTGTCTTCACTAACAAGTAGTAACATTACCTTGATGTTTATCATCCTCATTCACGTCTGGCATAATCTTATACAATTTTAAATAAGTTGCATCTGTTACAGCACAGTGTGTTCTTTGCAGGTTTCTTACTCTTTCAGCATGCACACTTAACAAGAAAATATCTGCACATCCGCAATTTATTCAAGTGCGTTTTTTTTAACTTTGAGGTAATTGTTTTCAGATCGGAGGGAGTAGTATAATGATGCAGTGGGTTATAGTACTGTAGATATGCCTTGTAGGCGTTGAATGAAAAGCAGGTGTACGGTACAACTGCACACTAAACATGTTTGAGAGTATAAAGAAAATGAAATAGTTTGAAGGAAGGTACCTTGGGATACACTTCAAGTCCTAGAATGCCTTAAATTCCCTCTAGCAAGAGATAGAGGTCGAGAACGTGTTGATCTTCTCTGACATACAGATTCCGCATGTCATAATGCTTGATGGCTGAGGAGATTTATGGTCTCACTGGGGCCACTTGGCTTAAGTGTTGCGTCTCTGAGCTGTGAACCAGCATCACTGCTGCTGCGGCCCTTCTTCCTGATGAACGAGCCAGATCGCGTGGCCGTGGCTTTGATGTTTCCAGCTGTCGCAACCATCCAGCCAGAAATATTAGGCCCCCACCCTGTGCCTCCAGTTTCCAGTGAAACTGGCCCCCTTTGGGAGCACTTCTGTTTTGGTTTTTATGAGCTGTAATGTTCACTTTAACTGCTCAATTCCTTCTCAAGTAATGTTCTGCCAATTGAATCCCCTGTCCTTGTGGGTAGCGTACTGAAAGGTTTTCAGTAGAATCAATGGGATTTTGCATGTGGAGATTTTCAGTCATGGCTATACCTACACATTTTGTTCCCTATAGGACATTAATGTTATAGTTCACATTTTAAGGTGGGATTATAAGGTTATACAACAAACATGGGTATACTTTTAAAATTCCTCGTGATATAGACCTATTGCCATGCCAGTAATATTCATATGCATCCTGTGGACTACACTGTATGTAAGACCATTATGTCTAGACTATAGATTCTGTTCTTTCTGTTTTTAACCATATTTGCAGGGGACATTTTTGGTGATAGAACATGGTCTTTTGTTACACTTTCATTAAGAATGAAATGTGAGAATAATAAAAATGCCCATACATTGTATTTAGTAAGCTGTTCACAGCAATGAAGAACCTAAGCGTGGCCTGTCAACGGGGTAAAAAAAAAACAGCTCAGACTGGCCCTTTATTTTTATTTATTTATGTATCAGTTTATTTGACAGGGACAACATACAATTTTTAACATGTATGGCATGTCACAAGATGCATTGCACCCAGATTTAGCTATGAGCTCGTTTTCATTGGCAGAAAATACATGCAAATAAAGTAATATTTACAGAAGGGAATATGATTGAGCATCTGATAACCCAAGACCGCAGCAACCTCGCATCCCCAAAAACAACATCACTCCAAAAGACAATCTCACGACACCCCCAATCCAAGATCAGAAACATCTGCACCTGGACAATTCTATACAAATAATATATATTTAGCTAAAATAAAATCAGTCTCCGAGTTTTGTGATGTGCTAACCACTGCCCCTTGTTGTTTTTTGGGTTATTTTGTATAGTGTGGGTTATGTAGCATAGGTGATTTAAAATGTGTGTTGGTATGTGGGCATGGAGAAGTCACAGTTACTTCATGTGCAGACTGTGCAGGGGCCAGATTGAATGATTAGCAAGTCCTGGCACAGCTGCTTAACAGCAGCACGCATTTCTCACTCGAGGTAGGGTGTTGGTGAGAGAGTGAGAGAGTAAGAACAGAAACTAAAAGACATAATAACAATTGCTATTCGTGCTGGCTTTACACCAGTGCGATACTTGTTTTATTCTTTGTTCAGTGTTTGTTTTGACTGTCTGTTTTGGCCACCATGCCATTTATTTTGAAACAGTGTTTTGTTTTATGTTCAAACCTTTTGTTCAGCAATAAGCTTGTGCATTTGCGCTAGATATCCAGTACTGTGTGTCTCTCTTCATGGTCTGACATCACCCACAAGCCATCCTGTCCATACAGTTATATATATAAACATATTAACTTAAATGCAACTAACATTCACATGCACACATTGCTACTATGATTGATTGTATAACAAGAAACAGGCATATAAAACCAAATGAAGAATTATAAACATTTAAAATACAAAACTAGCTAAGCAATAAACGATGCAGCTCACACCGGCCATATATAAGGAAACCTGGACGCAATTACTGAAGTCAGCTGGAAGGCGCCCTAAAGGGGATTTAGAAGAATTATAAAAGAAAACTGAAAAAGGTGTTCAGGTCTTTTAACCAGTGTCTGTGTTTGTTTCTGCAGCAGAGTAGCTGTGGAGATTTGAAGACCCTTCGGAAAGGCTTCTCTCTCTACCACTCGGAGAGCCAGTTGACGTCATTGCCACAGTATCAGGAGTCTCTGCAAAACGTATGTACCTTCACTTTGTGTTCCAGTTCCTACAGGTAATGATGGGGGGTGGGGACTGCTCAGGAAACATTACCACTGAGACCTGCGTTCTGAAAATCCGTCACAGATGCATCTGTTGGAATCAGATGTCTAAACATGGTTTATCTTGAGAGCTAATTCCAGCCAGCTTTTCATTTTAAAAATAGCAACTGGTCCTGGAGGCTTTTGGAATTAAGTTTAATATGAAGTCTGATTTCCAGTTACTTCAGGGATGGATTATAAAATTATTTTCCCAAGGCTCCAAGAGGCAAAAAGTAAAAGAAGAAAGATTTGCAAACACAATGTTATCGGCCTCTCTAACTTTGCATAACTTGGCTTCCTTTTAAAAGTGTCCATAAACAAAGATTCATCTCTGTTCAAAACCCATTTGCTCATAAATGGACCCTGTAATTCTTTGAATCCTGAATCTGTTGTAAATGTAAAAACTAAACCAATTAAAATAAGCCGCTGTCATTGACATTTGTAATGTTTCTGCCCTCCAAACATCAGATTTATACAAGGCATATCCTATAGCCATTTGTTTGTTTTGTTTTTTTTTCTGAAAGATACAGCTTAACTCTCCCCATTGAATTTTACATTGAGTAATTACATTGGTAGAACTTGTATTATTTTTAACACTGATTAATTGCAATTAGGGAATTCTCTGCAAACATTCCGGATGGATATCATACAGTTGTTTGTTTTCAATTTAATGGAAAATTGTAAATTATGTTCCAGTGAAATGTGAATTCTAAATAGTTATTAGAGCTTTTATAACCGAGAGAGAGAGAGAGAGAGAGAGAGAGAGAGAGAGAGAGAGAGAGAGAGAGAGAGAGAGAGAGAGAGAGAGAGAGAGAGAGAGAGAGAGAGAGAGAGAGAGAGAGAGAGAGACATTTGTGTACAATCATTACCTTCTGGGCAATTTTCTTTTACATGGGAAGAAAATTAATTAGTATCAGCTATAGTCTTCATGAGCAAGAAACTGCAGTGGTGCAGATCTTTGAAAGGGAGGCAGGTCCTTGAGTAAAAACAAGTGTCTCAAAGTTTCACATTTAATTTCAATAGCTTTGAACCCTAACAGCAGATGGGAATTACAAAAAATTCAGCTACCTTCATTTTAAACAATAAGAATGCTTGTGAATAGCTTAGTAAATGGGGGTGCCTAAAACAGAGATTGACATTTTTGGGCCAAATTTTTCCCACCCACACCAAAAAACAAAACAAAACAAAGCACATGAATCTCAGATTCAGCCAGTGCTATGCATTATTATAACAATGCAAATGAACTATTTTGAAAAGCTACATCTTTCCCCTGCCCTCTAGTATAAGTGATGCAGAAAGTTTATAGATTTTCCTACATTTCTTATTTTAGCATCTGATATAGCTCTTCCCAAAATCCCTGCCGATTTCTGAGCAGAATGATCTCTCCCATACACAGAATGTACCAGTCTCTTGTGTGTCTCTAGTTCAGTTAGACTCACAGTGATGTAGGTAAACAGTGCTGAGGAGAATGTCGAAGTGGTTTATAGAAGACATTCAGAACCCTTGCATTCGTGGTTGTTGTGTGGAATGTGGAGTGTAATTATGGTTGGGCAAAGTTCCCAGTAGTCCACAGTTGCCACAGATACTCACAGCTGTGTTGCCTTACTAACTTCTTGTATTACTGCACTATTTAAGTACTTGGGTGACACAATTAACCATAACACAAATCTGAACCTTATTCAGTTGTTGAGAAATTCTGGTAATAACCAAACGTACCTAAAATTTTATTTTCTAATCGGTATGCAGCTTTCCTCATTTGAATTTGTGGATTTTAGAAAAGTTTAAAATTAAGGACTTGGGTGTAACTTTTCAAATAAAAAACAGTTTTCACACAAAACCAGCACCTAAACTGTATCTTGTCATACATCCACCAGCAAAGCAGAACAGCCCCAGTGGAACAGGCTCACATCAGTGATCTCATTAAGTTATATTAAAAAGAAGTGATTTATATATCCTCCCTCCTGGTTTTCTCTGAAGCTAAATCCCTTCACATTCTCACTGTGAACACAAAGAGAACGCAGGGGAGAGCCTGGAATACAGTCAACGCACAAAGTACTAATGACTTAGAATTACTGAATCTCAATAAACACAGTGTTAATAAGACAGATGTTAATATTGGTAGCACTCGGGACAGTGTTCCGCAGAATCATATGAGCACTGGGGCTCACTTGAGTGCTTCCTTGTGTTTTATGTTTCCAGTCAAGCAGGGATTATAGCTGTTGGGAGCCAGTTAGGAAGGTATATTGGCCTATCTTTTGGGTAATACGTATAAGACACAGTATGTGTGGTTATTCCATACATTAAGAACTTATTTAGTATATGGTACATTTAAAAATAGCACAAGAGAAAGGAGGCACTTCCTAGAAAAACTCTGTAGGGAGAGCATTGCAGTCTAATAAAATGGCCTTGAGTTCTGTTTGTACTCGGTGTTAGGGGGTTTTTATATAACCTATTGGCTGTTCCTACATTTGTAACATGCATATCTCTAGAAAGTCTGTTCTGCGTCCACTCATAGCAGCATGGAAAACAATTCCAGCTAACTGTTTTTAACTTAACACAAGAAAAACACCCACAAAGACGGTTTCAAGACGTGGCTCAAAGGGCTGGATAGAGTGAATTGATTCTTTGTTCTGCTCTGCCTTGTTCTGACCTTGGAAAGAGGGAGGTCAGATTTTGATTAATTAAGAACGGAACACACTGTGTTTTCTTGCAGGATTAATTTATAAACCGGCAGCTTTGCAAGCACTGTTGCATAAGCCGCTGTTACTTTTTCTAATTATTACTCTGGGGTGTCATGTACTGTGTGTTGCTCTGTGTCTCAGACTCTGCCTTTTCTTTTGTTTGTTTTTTTTGCAAGCTGAGTGACTTGCAATGTCATCTGAAGAGATTGTACAATGTATACGTGCTGTATATAGTATTTAATGGTAATTGTAGGGAGTCTGGAATTCTCAGAGCATGAACCCTATAACAGGTGTTTCATTACACGTTATCTCCAATTCCCACTTTCCCCCCCACTAGTGTACAGATCAGGGAACCACTTGTTTTGTAAGTGCTGGATCCATTGTGTGAGAACATAAAGTGGATCCTATTGCCATGCATGAAGAAGCCTTTTTTTAAAAATGAGCTGCAGCTGGAAGTCAAAATATGGGTCCATTTTTTCAAAGCCTCTTTAAAGCAATGAAAAATTTGGGAAAGTGTGTGGCTGTTAGTGGGGGGATGATGCTGAATAGTGTGAGGTGTATTAAAAAGGGATGTGCTATAAATCTGCTGTTCAGAAAATTCTGACAAACTGACAAACCCAGCACAAGAAACTCAAAATGTAAACAATACAGTATGTTACTGGTAGGGACATAGAAAACATGTAATCAGCTGACACTGTCAGTGGATGTGGCATGGTGCTTTGGGCGTGTTCTTCTGTGGTCCGGTCCATGAGCAGACTATGGAAGTGCCCTTTGTCACAGTAGTTTTTATTTCATGTGTGGTTTTGTTTCAATAGGGCTCCGTGCGACTGACCCCTGGGGATTCCTCATCACCTTCAGTGGGGTATATTCCTTCAGCACAAAAACCAGAGGCAGTGGTACATGCCATGAAGGTACAGACTCTCTTATTCCCAATAATGATCCCATTGCTTCAGTCCCAGCCCACGACAGGGATTATATACGCTTACACTATTTAAAACCAGCGTCATTAAACAGGGGGTCATTTTTAAAATACCTTGTCCACAGGCTGCTAAGTCATCTGCACATATTACTGTAGATTATTATTCAGTTATGTTTTTTTTTTTAATGCATTTTAGGTTTTTGTTCTCTTTCTTTTGGAGAAAAGTAGTTTCTTGTTGTTTTTTTTTTCCCTTCTCCTTGGTGTGTAGGGATATTACTTTGTTTGTGACAAGATCCTTCAGGTTACCTGGCATTGCCAAGTAGCCATTGACATATAAATTAACTAAATTAATGACGCTTACAAACAGTTCAATCTGATCAGAAGCTTATTCTGTACAATAAATTAAAATAATTCTGAGACAACCTAACGACAATAATGTACTAACCTGACAAGTAGGATGCTATAAAAAGTAAAGGAATAACCAGGTTCTTTTAAAATTGTACATTAGCTATTTGCCATAATACGTTGACATTTGTTTTTTCCCTTCTTAAGGTCCTGGAAGTCCATGAAAACCTGGACAAGCAAGTACCAGAACACTGCGAAGAGGACCTTAGTGAGAAGGAGAAAGCGATTGTTCGTGAAATGTGTAACGTAAGTACTTCTGAATTCAGATAGTTGTCTATTTCCCCCCCCCCGGGATTGCTGGGAAATCATTTTCCTTGGCTGTTTTTTAAAATTGTATTCAGAGTGAAATAATGTTTCCATTACAGAATTCTAGATTCTTAGTGGTGGTTTGAGCAATGAAGGAATAAAGTTAGCAATATACAGAGGATATTGTAGTGATCTGATATTGTAGTGATGTGTTGTATCGTGTTTTGTCTATTTCCTGAGTGCCTGTGCATGTGAACAAGTCCATCTGTGGGGTGGGGGGGAACTTGATCGAGTCGTGACCCCAGTGTGCTTGTGAGTGCTGTCTAATCATGTTGTGTTTGCCCCTTGTTCGACTTGTGGGGTCCAATAACGTGTCTTTATTATGTTGAAACGTTATGAGTTTCAGGGTATAACGGGGCAGCTTGCACGGTGCTGTGGGCTGTTGTGGTGTGCTGACCTTGATGAATAAAATCTGTGAATGAGATCTTGCTGCCTTCGTCTGGCTCCCTTTTGTTCACCCGGGAACGCTACTATATTAATATGTGCATACTCTTTTTTTTCCCTATTTTTGTTCAGTATGCAATTGTTCTTCTATATATACAGTATATGTCAATAATAAGGATGCGTAGATTGTTTCGTTTTGTCATCTTTTGTTTCTTAATGTTTAGGTTGTTTGGCGTAAGCTGGGAGATGCTGCTGGCTCCAAGCCATCCATTAGGCAGCAGCTGTCTGGAAACCAGTTTAAGGGACCTTTGTAGTTGCGGAAGGCTTCAAAAAAATCTGATGAATGGACCTTTGAACAGTGAGGCTCTTTGCATGGGACATTTTGTTTAACTAAAACTCTTTTCATATGACTGTATGTACATACTATCTTCTAATGGAGATTGTTTATGAACCAAATTTCATGGACTGGCACCATTTTACCAACCACGACACTTAGTATTACCTTTAGACTAAAAACTTGTTTTAAATTATTAGCCAAGCAAATACTAACAGGTATCTCACCAAGAAGTATTCAAGACTGGCAGCTAGTTTTACATTTTTGTCACTCCAGCATACTGCCTACTGTTGTTAATTGGTTTCTGGTCTGTGCTATATGTACAAAACATGTACATTGAATAGCTTTTCAATGTTTTAATTCAACTTTTCCTAATACAAGGCTCACTTCTTGTGAAGCTGCATTTGGTTTGTGCATCATTTCTGTATAAAATAGCCAATAAGGAGACCCACTTTTCTGAACTGTGTTTGTTATTACCAGAAAAAAAGTAATAAACCACTGGCACTTTTATGGAAGATAACTGTCCTTTACCCTGTTTTCTTTGAGAGAATTTAAGATAAGCTATCGTTAAAGTAATGTTTACTTAATTAAACAATATATATATATTTTTTTTAGTTAGTTTTTTTTAGTGGATTAGGGACAGATTTAAAATATATATCCTACCATAGCAATAGCACATTGTCACAATTTGTAACTGCACCATGGTCATGTTTGTGCATAACACCTATAATACCTGTATTGTTTTTAAAACCACATTAAGGCAGAATTGGCCATATAAAGTTTGATACTGGAAAACATAGAACACTTTCTGCATTTGTACACAAAGTATCTTTTCCTTTTTATAATTTATACATACATGTATAATCTTCATATTGTACAAGTAATATATATATATATATAATATATATATATATATATATATATATATATATATATATTGATATTATCTTATAAATATATATATATATATTTATTTATAAAAAAAAATCTAAATGCAGAAAGTCTAAACTGTAGTGTTTTAGTATTAAGTATAACTTTAACAGATAAAAGTACTTTGTTTTCTGTGACTTAAATATTTAGTTTCACCAAACAATGGAAATGATTTCAGCTTAAAATGTCAATCTTGTTTAATAAAGTATGGATGCCGCAAGTGACTTCATCAATAGCAGTGTACGTTTATGCAAATGTTTAGTCACAAAATAAGGACGTGTCAACAAAAAAACAAACAAAAACACTGCCTATTATGTTGGTATTTGTCTATTAAGTAAACAATATTAACTTATTTGCTGTATTTGTTTCAGTTCAAAATACAGTATTTAATCCTAGATTACATTAGATACATATAGGGTTTCATTTTAAAATGAAAACGCAGTAACTACTTTCGTAATACTGAGCTTTTGTAAATAACAGAATCTAAATTAGTACACAAATCATACACTAAATCTGTAACAGGGCCAACTGCAATTGTACACTCATTTGGGTCTAAAAAAAAAAAGTGTTTATGATAATGGAAAAAGTGACCTTTTAAAAAAATAAATGCATAGAAAGACTGCATACTACTGACTTTTTATATAAACTAATTTGAATACAAAGCAATTTAAATTTTGAATATTTTCATAATGTGACTTTTTTTAAATGTGCTGCTTCTTTTGTGGATGAGATTTTGATTTGGAATCTGTGATTTTATTAAAGTTCTGTTGTTTTTTCCTGTATTTTGTCTGTTAATAGGGTACACTATACTGGAAAACCTGAAATCTACATCATTGTGTAAATATAAATTCATGTAGTGTGAATAGCATGCATTTGTAACCTCTCAAGGAACTGTAATTTTTTTTTCCTCATAAGTATTTAGCAAAAGTGGACTGATCTTTTTAGCAAATTAAACTTGATCTCAAATAGACCACTTGCAGCCGATTTTTGAAAAAATAAAGTAAATTCTTTGCGTTCTTGTGGTTGTGTTTATGAAAAATAATATGCTGTGGGTTTTTCTTTTCTAAGAAAAGTCAGTTTTGGTTGTTAAAGTTCTTTCAGCACCAAATACGCAATAGTGATACAAAACACATCTTGTAACGTTGAAAACAATCTTACTTTTTGCCCCAGGGCCCCTTTCTGTACAATGTAAAACAGACTAAAAACTGTTTGTAGTCAACAGACTACTTGTGCCCCCTCCTGGTAAGTTTTAAAATGACACATTCACTTATTCAGAATCTTTGTTACAGTGGTAGTATTGAACAGTGCGTGCTGAAATGGTATTAGACACATCAAATGTTTCAGCATGTACTAATGATTCTGACCCACATAACTGTCCAATTCATACTGTATGTGGAAGATAATGTTATGAATGAATAGCTGCCACAAATTAACTGCATACTCCTACTGACCCTAAGAAAGTCATAACACATAGACATGTATGTCTAAAACATATATTACATTTACAAATCACTTACTGCAGTAATGACTTGGTATTAATTTATTATCATGCAAAAGCCATATTGAAGTCACATTTGGAATTAAGAACTTTAATACAACTGAAAACAAATTGGACCTTAAATTAGTAATACTCTAAGTTTCATATTGATACTAGGAATACTCTCACTGGTCCCACTTCAATTTTATATATATATATATATATATATATATATATATATATATATATATATATATATACACACACACACACACACACACACTTGAATATGAAATATACAGTAAGACAAAGCTACAGAATAAATAGTTGGTGCTCTTTCCTAGTATGACACCAGCCCACCTCAATGGTGAGCACAGAAGACAGCTGATTAGAAACAGTACCAGGAAGGCAGTTTGCTATTTTTGTATGAATTGCATATCCTGAATTGAGTAAAAAAACAAAAATACCTTCACAACAAGAACAATGTACCCATTTATAGTAGTAAATTGTTGTTTTTTGTTTCGTATTCCCTTACCAACTCGCGATTCCATGTATGAATGTTTCTCATGCTTTATTGGTTGTTATTTTTTCTTCAAATATATGTTCTACCCAGTAAAATTGATCTACAGTACAAGCTCATATTTGCAATACAAGTGTCCATTCAAATTCTGGAGTTTCACATTGGAATGCTTCAAATACATCAAAAGCAAAATCAGAGTGCACATTTTTTAAATATCATTTCTCGCTGTATAGAATGTAGATCATTTTTAGAATAGAATTCCCAGTACTTGGAGTAATATATGGACTTAAAATGTGAAGATCAAACTCCCATTTGTAGGAACCCAAATACATGTTCATCCTCAAACTTATCTACTCATCTTTGTACTACACACCCACCTCAAATAGAAACAAACTAGTTAATACAGATGTATAATATTGTTGCTTTTCAATTTATTTATTTTTAAGGTCAAAACTACATTTTATTTTTAACTTGAGCACTACAAGAAAAAAAAAAATGTTGGTTTCAGAAGCGCATAAATAACACATCTACAGTGTTTGCCTTGTATCTGCACTGATTGCACCCTATATGTGTCTAAAAATAAGTCTCCCAAAACTGTTGTTAATCAATATAGACCATGTATCATCCAAAATCATTCTTACAACTATAACCATGGCTAAACTATTTACAGACAATACAAACTCAAATTAGCATGGAATATTATGCTTTTTAAGTGCATTTCATTTGGTTTCTATTTTTATCTCATCCAACCTCCACGACTCATACCTCCTACTGGGGGCATGCCAGGTGGGGGCAAAGGAGGGACCTGTGGCTGCCCACCTGGAGGGCCAGGATGCGGTGGGTAGTTGGCAGGAGGGATGCCCAACCCTGGAGGTGGCACACCATGGCCTGGGGGCAACCGAGGAGGGGGAGGGTAGTTGTGGTTGTATCCAGGTGGTGGGTAGGCAGGGGATGGAGGTGGGAGGTTCGGAGGGGGGTAGTTTGCTGAAGGAGGGGGCACTGGGGGTGGTGGATTAGGAGGGTAAACATGTGGGTGGTACGGCATTGGTGGTCCGTACGAGGGAGGCATGGCTCCATAAGAGGGTCCTTCTGTCTTCATCATGGACTGTAGACTTTGATAGCCCTCCCCAGACATGTAAGAGCTTGACGTAGACATGCCCATGATATAGCTGGACGGGGGAGGAGGGGGCGGGCGGTGAGGTAGTGGGGGTGGCTGATGAACCGGAGCTTGGTGAGGCGGAGGGGGAACTGGTCCTTTTGGTACTTCAATGGAATCGCCAGTCGCAGCCAAATCGGCCTCTCCCACTGGTGCTGACACTACTGGAGGAGGCTTTCGATCTGTTAGTAGAGAAGTGTCCACATTGTTTCAATGTCTCGTTCATAAAGAGACAGATGCATCTGCATTTATTTCATGTATATGCTTTTGACAAGAGACAAAAACAACACATTGCTAAATGCCTAGATATTTTGTTAAAATGATAGTTAATGCTATTTACATACACATACCACAGTCTATCTTCTATTGCAAAGTGTTTCTTTTTTTTGGCAAAGTCAATATTTGTTTTGGAAACTTTATATTACACCCATATATTACAAAGTCAATCCAGAAACCAAATAGATTTAGTAATCTATTCATCCAAACATGTACAGGATGGACTGCAATGGCATGCCAGGTTTAATCTTTTCTTTGATGACATAAGTCAATCTACTGTAGGGTTTACACTAACGAACCTTGTAATCCATCACTGTTTAACTACATTAACCTTGAACTAGTTGCATAACTGCAACCATGTGTTTATATCTAAAGTCCTTTGCAGCCTCAGAGTGTAAAACCTGCTTACAATGCTAATATTTCCAGTTCACCAAGCTTTTTCTGATTTACAAGAGATGCATTTGCCGATATGCTGAATAGAGAACATATGTAATATTTAGATATTACTAAATTGCAAAAAATCAATAACCAGATATTTTGTATCACTATTGAATAGAAAGCTTAAAGAATTTAAAGCAAGCTTTTCAAACTGCCAGCTACTCACCTGGTGGGGGTTGCACGCTTGGTAGTGGTGGAAGTGGTGTCTCCAGCCTGGGAATTTTAGAAACCACTTGCTCTGTGCATAAAACAAAGATGATTAGAAACCTTGTTCATATCTAAGAAATTAAAAAGGAATAAAACATATGCAATATACCAATATGTCATTGTTTCAGCAGAATTCAATGTTGTGAACTAAAGCATTTGTATTAATTGGACATCTTGAAGTCTTTTGCGAGTTACTTGAGTAATGCATTCCTGCACACCTAACAGTGGGTGCAGGCGTTTCGAAACTTTTCAGAATGCACGTCTTGTGATACGTCTCTTACCTGATACCTTGCTTTCATCCTTAGGGGATCCAACCGGCTGTGAATATGAAAGAAAACAAAATAAGAGTCAAAGTCACCTGTACTTATAATCAAACACTATGCCAGTAAGATTTTATTAAATCATGTTACAAATAAAGTAATCGCCACATATCTGACTGCAGTGGGACCAGAGTAAGGGTAGATATGTAAAAAGTCAAATGAATGAATCCTGTTTTAAATACCATTGTACACAGCTATAACAATTTCTATATTGCGTGCATTCGCTGCCGAGTGACAGGCAGGAGATCGAGACGGGGTGCAAAGTTGGTAAGCCCTGCAGGCGACGAACAGGATTTATTTACATATCAACACACTGCACAGCTCAGGTGACACATACAACACAGTGTACAGAAACTTTGGTCGGATCTACAATATCTGAACTAACTGTTCAATAATAAACTAACGTTGCTGAAGAGGTTGATCATGGTGGATAAACGATTAGGGCGGATATGTGACGGGCAGATACGCAAGAGATTACTGTACTTAAATGCCCAGACTGAATTCTGTAAAGAATGGTAAGACTCAGGTGGCAAACCATAATCCTCATTCACGTGGTCTATTTCTGCAATCTATTAAGATTCATTACTCTACAGTGCATACATTCCCTTTGAAACATCATTTGAACAACACTAATCTTCCAAATTACCAACATTAGAATCGTATGAATGAAAACCTACATGCAAATTGAGCTGGCATTAAACAACAAATGGACTGATCTCTCGGTTGTGTGAGAGGCCAGTATCTCTAAAAGAAATGTTCTGCAGATCAGAGATAACATTCTTAAAACAACATACCCATACAGAATATGTGCTATCTTATGGAGAAACGTGGCCTCCCACTTAAAGGTATTTAGCTCAAATCATTTATCCTTAAATCAATGTCAAACTGATACTCTAAAAGAAAGAACATGTTTATTAGATACCCTATTTAAAAAACAAGCATGCTTTCATATATTTGTGTTAAGTCTGAAACTAACATGTGTTCTTTTCAACTGTTTTGGAGGACTGGATTGTGGGGAGGCTTTCTTGGTCTGTTGTCCCAACTGACTTTGCCCAGAGTTCTGGCCTTGTGCCTGTGCTAGTGCCTGTAGCTGCTGGAGAGTTGGCATGATTTTCTCTTTCTCCTGGATCTGCTGGGGAATCGGCTGTTTCCCCTGGGAGTAAAGATCAAGGATCTGATGGCAAATGTCTATAATTGGTAGAAAATAACATAAAAAAAGAGTTAATCTTAATGCAACACATTTTTAAAAATCTAACAAATGATCAGTGTTTTCATTTTACTTGCCTTCCAACAGTTCAACTGGAACATCTTGTACAAACTGCTCCCACCATTTACGGTACATCTGTTTCGATGCCCACTCCTGGATCTCAAACTTACACAACCGGCCAGCAAGATACATTACAGCTACAGCAATTATCTCTGGCTCCCACTGCAGGGACAGCATGGTGCACAAGCTGAAACACATCACAGAAACATTAGAAACATGTGGCACATCAAACTGAAAGCAACAAAATATAACAACAATATATACAAAAGACTAAAGCAATAAGAACACTATTTATCATGTTTAGGATCCAAGGCTTTTGATTTGAAAAGGGCCTTTCAAATGATATGTTCAGTTTATCAGCATACAGAGACATTTCAAGAAGACACCATGTGAACGAACAGTGATGTGATCACAGAAGACAGCAACATGTGCCCTATAAAATATTTTCACCTGTTTCAGAGTATTAATTACCATTTCTGTTTTATTTGTAGCACTATAATTATTAAAATGTCCAAGTTGAGAAATGATCCTTATAAAACCTATAATAATTTCTAAATATTTTTTACCTGTCATTTACAAATGTCCAGGCCATTTGCACCAGCTTCTGTAGTTTGTTTTTGTCCCCTAAATAGATTGAACAGAATTAATGTTTACTTACATTTAAGTGGGTTTATATATATATACATACATACATACATATATACATATATATATATATATATATATATATATATATATATATATATATATATAAACACACATATATATATATATATATATATATATATATATATATATATATATATATATATATATATATATATATATATATATATATATATATATTAAAACAAAACATTAAACATTAAAAATCTTTATAACTACCAGTTATTTTGTCATTTTACAAGATTTATACAGCCACCTTACAGTAGCAAACCTGTAGAATGGTCAGTTGCTGCCATGAACATTCATACCTTTAAGTTGTTTTGCATATCGTAGGAGGAACTGGTAAGGATGTTCCACCTGCAAGTCAAACTTGATTGTCTGCAGCAGTATTCTCTCCAGCACCATTACTTCCTCCTAAATAAATGAAGACATTTTTTGTGTTTTAGTTTAACCAAAGAGAAGAGCTGTCTCCCCCTGGAAAGGGGAAATGTTTAACTACAGAAGTTTAAAGGAAATTAGGGATCAGAAATCTGTCAATTACTATTCCTGCTGAAATACATAAATGAATGTTTGCTCAACTCACAGTTTTTGCATTAAATATTGTTTAGAATTTAAACAAAGTGAACATAATGCAAAAATACAAATTTTATTCTAACATCCATATCATTTAAATGCTGGCTAACATTGAAAAATTTCCCAAACGCTAAGACCACAAATGTCACTTATTAGACAACAGAACAGAAAAGAGAAGATCCCTGGTAAGAATAAAAGTACTAAAGATTAATTTCAGGTTTTGTTACAATTGAGAAAAACTTACCTTTGGGTCATCTCCAAACTGTGCAAACTGAACATCATTCAGTAAACTGCGAGCAGTTTTTATGATATCTTTACATTTCTTTGGAGTTTCTTCTACCTTTCCAGCTAGAAACAGACAGCAAGCCCCAGTGACCTACAGAAACAAAGAAGCAATGTGTCAAACAGAACAGTAAACCCTAGCAGTGCACAGAGTAACACCATTTAAATGTATTATTCTGACAGGTAAATGCTTTGCAGCAAGAGAAAGACTTCAATTAGAGGAGCTCAGAATCTGAATACTCACATATCTTGGAAACTGTTTGAAGGAATGAAACATATAAAAACGATGAAAGTAGATAATCCCAGTGGCCAGTGTATCATAGTGTCTGATATTTTAGTTCAGGCGTTTAATTAAAAATTAAGCTATTATTTTTCACAAATAAAAAAAAAATGCTAACCTGTTTGGCGGGCAAGGGATATACAAGGGGGTGGGGTAAACAAAAAAAACTTTAATTGTTCTTACATAGATATTGTTATTTACTTGTTATAAAAAAAAAGGTCCTTGAAAAAAGATGCAAAGGCTTCTACAGTAACAAAGGTCGAAAAACTAGTGTTTTTGCTGTGCTAAATAATAGTACAAATGATAAATACAAATCACAGGTGTTCCAAGCAGAATTTGAGATAAATTTATAATGCAATTTATTAGTATAAGTACCAAATCAAAATACACAAAATGTTTTGGTTACTTAGTAACACTATAGATATATACAAACTCACTGCATAAACTGTCATAGTTTTTAATCACAAAAACAAAACGGAAGATACAGCATAGGTCAATTCACAAAAGTATTTGTTTTACCATAAATCAATAATAAAAGGATACAGCCCCAAGCGGGTTCCCACATCAAATATGAATCTTGCTCCCTCCCGGCGGTATCTAGCCTCTGTTGCTGGATCAAGACCTTCAGACTGGGAGGGGGTATGAGCAAGATCCTTCTTGTCCCAGTACCAGCATGGTTTTATGTGGTCCAGGCTTGTGACAGGAGTGGAGTTCTCCTTATTTTCCTTCATTTATTCAAAATAACCTAAAGCTGGAGACCTCTGAATAGCCTTTAACAACCGTGTGTTTCCTAATTGTGCAAAACATTCAAAAACACATTACAAAACAGCGACATAGCTACATTTGTATATCAGAATAACATGAAATCTGAGGGCTAAATGCTATAGCATACAGTTTGCAGTACGTTGCAGAACCTCAACATTATTGGCAGACGCATGCAACAAATTGCTATTCTGCACCATTATCTCTCCAAATAAAGCGTGTTATCCTGGGTTTTAAAACAAACTACTTCGTAAGGAATAATCAAAAAAAGTGAGCACAATTAATAACGAGTTCAAATGTTTACTTATTGTCACTGCTTTCACAAACCAAAGTGCTAGAACTTAAGTTGTGTTGTTATTACAGCTAGTTTACACTATACAGGAAACGATATATTACAGTGAGTATAATAAAAAAGCCAACGCAATTTAAAAAAAATAATTATTATTGTTATTCATTTTAGACCACTGGTACTTTGTGTACTACGGAACACGTACCACATCGTTCATGCAACGACACAAACAAACTGCGTGTACGCCAAAGGCTGAAGTTTGTTTCATTTTTTCTGATCTCAAAAGTAAACGCTAAAAATAAATAATACCAACCTGAATACAAAGGAAACTATGCAATTGTCAATTTAGCTATGAATCGCGTGTTTTTTACTTTAATTGTAAAACACTGCCTATCCTACCACCTTGGACGCCTCCATCTTTGCGAAATCAGGCTACGTCATCACGCATCAACAACGTGTTTTTTTTTTTTTTTTTTTTTACTACCTCAATACGCAACGGCGGTATTGGCCAATCACAGCTTTGCATTCTTAACCTTTTTTGGTAATAAAGGGTCTGCGCTCCAACAACCAATCTTGGGGAAAAAAAGAGAGCCAATGACAGGAGACAGGGGGAGTTAGCGCAGCTTTTTTGGACAGAAGCGCATTAAAGCCAATGACAGAGCAGAATATGCAGACCATCCAGTCATCAAATTCACCAATTAAACATTCGAAACCGATTTACACACCTAGGGAGTGTTTTTTTTATCCAATCATCTGAAAGTATTACTGGTGACAAGGCGTGGTTTAACCTTGCAGAGGGGCTTGCAAAGCTTGTCAGCGAGGATAGAACTCAAGTCTGACAGGAGGGATTGCTGCAGTCAACGGAACGGTAATAATGCGCAACTATATACAGAAACGCATAGTTTATTAAACAGCACAAACATGTGTCTGGTAAAGCACGTGTTAATTCAATCCGTCATACGATTGAAGGATTGATTTTGCATTAAGACAGTCAGGGATGGGAACGGTGTTGCAATTCGTGTTTACATTGTAAGCTTTCTGGATGCGACTAGATACATGTCATATTTAATTAATTTTAGTATGGGATTCTTAAATCAATCAACATAATCGTAAAATGAAGGTACAATGCATGTTATGTACATATGGGGTAAAACGTTTTGAAATGGTTTTATTGTACGTGTCAGACTTTTGTCATAATGGCGAGTTCAAGGTGGAGATAAATGCTGACTTTATTGTCTGGTTAAAATTAGGCTGAAAAAAAAAAAAAAAACCCAAAACCCCGGACCAACTTCGTTACTTTGATGTACTCGTTCCCCTGTGCAGATAAGGCAGAACGGGTACAACTACTCGTTTATTTTGATTTATGAATTTGTTGATGTGCTAAGTTTTTAGTTATTCCCTAATCGTTGCCATCACTACCATCGCTTAAGATAGACCATTACCAATAGCTTTTTTTTTCAGTATTGGGACTTCTCACACTGCATTTTGTCTCTCGCAGATCTAAGTGCAAGCCCCGGTTGATCAAGGGGGTAGTTCTGCCCTATGATGACCCATTATGGTTCTCTCCAGCCAGTTCCCATGATGCTTCAGACCAGGGCCTGTTTTTACACAAGCAGGCTACTGTGTTTGACTACTCACTCTGTGGCTTGGTGCACAACTTATTTAACTGTGAAGCTAAAGATTTATTTAAACTTTAAAATAACTAACTGTTCTCTTTGTACTGGTCTGCCTTTCAGCCTATTTAATTTTAGTAGTTTTTACTACATGCTGCTGTGCACAGTATTTTTTTTTTTTAGGAAAGGAAACATGCTCTGAATATGATATCTTGATTAGACTGACCTGTATCTCAATGATGAAAGCCTGCTTCGAGACAAGTGCTGAAATGATAACAGTATGAAGGATTTAATGCAATGATACTTCCAGGCGTTAAATACACCACCTTTGTGATGGTAGTTCTAAGCATACAGTATGGCACATTTTGTGATGCCAGCAAGAAAAGAAATTATGAAAATAGGATGCTCATGTGAATGGTAATATAATATTTTTCATACAATGTCGTAACACCAAAGATAATGTAACTGCTGACAAAATGGATGTGGCTCAGAAAATTATCTTCTAGTCACAGATTCTCTGAAATGTACAACACTATGTTCCACGAGACATTTTCTAAAAGTACATGGATTTCTACAGGTTTTATACAGTTCATTTTAGAAGCATTTACTGTAGTTCATTTTCTAATTTAGATATTTCTGCCTTTAGAAAGTACCTCTTTTGAACTCTTGACCTTGATGTTTTTAAAAGTAATCCATTCTCTTTTGGATTCAAAGCTTTTGGTTTGGTAATGTTTTTGCTGGCACGAAGTAAAGCACCGCATGTGTGCTCTGTATAAACAGCTTTAAATAATTTATTAACAGCACATCAAGCCCAGGGATCCTCCTGGGATTACCTTCCTCAAAAGGAGTAAGCCGTTGGTCCTCCTCCTTCAAGTGTATATAACTAATAATCAAAGTTATACATTATATTGTATGTGGTACAACTGTTAGGGCATTCTTTATCACACATTCTTTAAAGTGTGAGAATCAAGGGGTGTACAGATGAGCCCTTCCTGTCTATAGATATGTATTAGTATATCACACTTAGTTTTGTGATTGTGACGAAACTTTCTTGGAACATTCTTTACATCTCATGTGATATAGAGGGTTATTTACTAGAAGCTGTATGCTGTTCATATTGGCTACAGTACAGCTGGCCACTTTCAGGAGCTGACATCTGTCTAATGTTTGGCCATTACACAGTTTGGCTTTGTTTCAATTGTGAGTAGCAGAATATATTGCTACTACTATCTTGACAAGTTTAATGCTATATTGTATTTGTTATTACTTTTAGTTTTGATATGAGGGGATAGCATAAAAGTGGTTGATATTACATTACTGTGGTGGATCTTAATAGTGCTGGCGTATAATTTACAAACCTGCACATGCCAGCATTTCCATTCTATTTTTATTGTCATTATGCCAATCTTGAGAGAATACATCAGCAGGATTCCCAGTATTTAGATCCATTGCATTTTAGATCATTACAATACGACCCTTCATCATTAATTGGATTGCTCCTAGAATAAACATTTTTTTTGGTATAATTTGGTTTCTTTCTATTACATGTAACAACATTTGCATATTTCTTTACATGTGCATTTTTCACATGCACATGTTAGCAAAAGACTGATATCCTTTGTCATCAAGTAAAACCAGTTTTGCATTGTGACTCTCTTTTACATTTGGGCTGAGGAGGTATGGGAGGGGCAGTCAAAGTGTGTTCTGGAATATTGCCTCACATTAATAGAAAGACTGGCGCAGTTGCCGTGGCAACGACATTTATACTTCCGCATAATAAATTAAATGCTTGCTTGAATATAGCATAAGCTGTGTAAGGGGAAGGAAATGCATGTGTACACAATTTGAATGGTGTGCTGCATTATGAAGAGAACAATGCTTTTAAAAAAAAATTGATGTTGGCAAAGTTTTTCTGTACATTATTTTTTTTTCTTTTAACTGACTTAAACCTTAATTTTCTGCTTACCAGCCAAAAGATGGGAAAAAAGAGCAGAGTTAAAACCCAGAAATCGGGCGGTGGGGCCACGTCAGCAGTCTCCCCCAAAGATATGATGAATATAATCTCTGAACTGCTGCAAAGTGAGTAAAATAATACTGTATACAATAGAATGAAAACAGGCCTTAATCTGGTAGTAGAATTTGTAACATTCAGAAGTAGTTAATATAAAATATAGAGTAAAAAATGTAATATGAGAAGCAAAAATAGATGTCTATGTAATCTTGCATCTATAAGGTTTAAAATAAAAACACAATTCCCCCTTTTCAAAATGCCTACGAACACTGTGTAGCCAATGCGACATATTTTACTAACTGCGCCAAAGCAACATGCCGGTAACCAGACATTTTAAAGTATATACATGTTTGAGTGATGCACAATGTGTTTTTGGTTCTTAGAGTGCAGCAGTCCAGCCCCAGCTCCAGGGAAGGAATGGGAAGAGTATGTCCAGATTCGATCCCTGGTAGAAAAAATTCGCAAAAAACAAAAAGGTATCGTTTATCATAATCCCACTTATTGCACACGTATACACTTTGGGTTATTATGTCATGGATGGACGTTCTAGAAACACTTCTGCTTTTCAGTGGATGTTTAGCTCTGTGAACTTCACTAAGCGTGATGGGTTTACTGCAGCCTTGCTTTAGAGATCGGTTGTAAGCAAACAATATATATTTTTAACAATGCATTATACAACCCTACCTAGGTTTGTCTGTGATTTTTGATGGAACAAGAGAAGATTTTTTCCCTGAGTTAATGGCATGGGCTGCAGAAAACGGGGCATCAACTGAAGGCTTTGAAATTGCAAAGTTTCCTGAGGAAGGCTTTGGTTTAAAAGCCACCAGAGATATTAAGGTTTGTGTGCCAGTTACTGGGTGTTCTTATGTAGAATATTCCAAAGCTGCTTGGAAATACAACATCATAACATTATTATGCAACTTGATTTGTTTATAAACTATGTTGAAAGCAAAATAAGAATGATTAAGTACAGGAACAAGATTGTTTAGTCAAACCAGAGCCCTAAGTATTCATAAATGCCTTTTAAAAAAAAAAAAAAAAAAAAAAAAAAAATCAGGAATCCTTGCTTAGAATGCATATACTTTATTGCTTAAACATAACTGTGTATTTCAATCTCTGGAGTTTAGTTATCCTTCATTCTGGGTGGGTTTTGATGCAGTTTCCCACCATGTTGTGTATTTTTTTTTATTTTTTATTTTTTTCCTTTGTCACGCTTCTTTTCTAAAGCCTGTCCCTGAGTTTCCTCTCTCTGATATATAGTCAAAGTTGAAATACAAAGATGCAGTAGGATTTTGATAAGGTGTTATCTGTGGACCTGAAACAAATGCAATTGTATACATTTAAGACAAATGTGCCAGGGGCCAGAAGTGTTATGACACATAGCTTTTTATAAAAGGAGATTCCCTTTTTTTTGCTGTTTGCTCTTGCAAAGTAAACCAGCAATATGGCCCTTGAACTGTATGAATAACAGCTAATAGCAAACCTAAAGATCTGTTTATAATGTGATATAATATTCACTGTCTGTGCAACTTTATTATTTTTGCTTGGGGGTAATAGAAGCTTTTTCTTGCTAGATTTATAATATTAATTTATCTTTCAGATACATGTGGTCAGATCTGACTTTGTAGTTTACTTCCTTGGCTGCAGGCATTAGTTTCTGCAAATAAAACTCGGTGTGACCCAATTATCTGTCATACAGGAGTGAAACTTGAACAGTTAGCTAAGTGTCTACCATTAAGTGTAGAATGTTGTGCCAGGAAACATGGGTTTCATCAGAGTTAAAGTGAAAACTAGATCTGTTGAAAAATAAACCACTTGTGAGAATGTAATTGTAAGGAGTTAGTGAGACATAAGAACATGTTGTTGCCCCCTATTACCCTCTAAGTTCATATTTATAATCCTGATAGTCTTATATTTTTGCAGGCTGAAGAGCTGTTTCTTTGGATTCCCAGGAATATGCTGATGACTGTTGAATCAGCAAAAAATTCTGTCTTGGGTGAGCAATGATATATATATATATATATATATATATATATATATATATATATATATATATATATATATATATATATATATATATAATGTATGTATATATATATATATATATATATACATATATATATATATATTTTTTTTCCTGTAAAAAAAAAAAATAAATAATTCGGTTAGTTATGAGCTCAAATGCTGAGGAAATGGTTTTTGAATAACGTGACAAACCATGTCAGGTCCCAGTTTTCATTAATCAAAATTAACTTTAAAACCTTAACACCTTGTTCCAAATTTTTTTTATCAAGAAAAAAAAGCACTATGCTTGTAGAGCCCTCGATTTTCCTTGATGTTCCCTGTGTGTGTTTTATATATATAAAAAAAGACCTTGTCCATGTCCTTTTTCATGACTATGAGCTGCCATTTTCACAGACTTGTATGCAAATCACTTTAGAAATGGGTTCTTCCTCAATGCAAGGAAAATTCTGAGTTGTTCCTTGTTTTAAATAAACCAATTTCCTGTATCTGTGTCATCCCTGACTAATTTTTTATTTTTATCTGATTGAGGGTAGAAGTTGTAAAATAGCAGAAAAACAAGGATCAATCTTTGTTGCCGGTTACATTAAAGCCTCAATTTAACATGTGGTGAGTTGATCATTTCACAGATTGCAATAAAATACGTCTCCGCTTTTCTGTTTTTCAAGGTCTGCTTTACAGCCAGGATCGTATCCTGCAGGCAATGGGGAACATAGCCCTGGCTTTCCACTTGCTGTGTGAACGAGCTGACCCCAACTCTTTCTGGTTGCCCTATATTAAGACGCTGCCCAGCGAGTATGACACACCACTGTATTTCGAAGAGGAAGAAGTACATTACCTGCAATCTGCCCAAGCCATTAATGATGTGTACAGCCAGTACAAGAATACGGCACGCCAGTATGCTTATTTTTACAAAGTTATACAGGTAAGTTTATTTAATAGAGTTGACGTTTTCATTTTTCATTAAACAAATCCGAGAGAAAAGAAAAAAGTAATTTGCTTTTCTGAACCATCATGACTTCGCTACATGTATATAGTTTGGAATAGCTAAAGGCTAAAAACAAAATGTTGGTGTGACTTTGCTTACAAAGTGACATTAAGCTGACCTAGGAGTACAGAGCTGGTTATGTTGACCTTTTGACCTGGCTTCGTTCAAGTATTGGAAGCAGTCTGTAATAAATTAATGTGGGAGTAGTTGCCATTTGGTTAGTCCTTGTAATTATAAAACTGTCTGGGCTTCACATGTGAACATATTGGGGTTTATTACATTGATCTCAACAAAGGCAGATCTAAATCTAATGGGGCACTTGGAAATACAATAGTTTAGTCTTGCATGCATTGCTGGAGATATTTTTTTCATAACTGTGCTACAGAAAAAAAGCCTATAGTGTATATGTATATATATATATATATATATATATATATATATATATATATATATACAGTCAGCACCGTGGCACACTTTAGATCCAATGCTTTTTACCCAAAACCACACAAGTTGGTGTTAATCCAAAATGATTGTCTCCACTGTTGAATAACCATTCGTTGCTAAGCATTTAGAGTCTCTGATCAGCAACAATAAAACCATGGTATCATATATATATATATATATATATTTATATATATATATATATATATATATATATATATAGATATCAATATAAAATATATAAAATAAAAACATATAACATCAACAACAAGTAGTTGTTCTGAGTTTACGTTTCTTTTTAAACAGCTGAAAAATTTGGGCTTTTGCCCGAAAAGTCCTGAAAATAGATGTTTTAATCTTTTAAACTTTTTGTGTACATTTTTTACAATTGTGTACATTTTTTAAAAAACTTTTCTTTCATTAACGGAATTCTTAACATGTGCCATTTTAAATATATATATATAAATTATATATATTATATATTATTATATATCTATATATATATATATATACTATATATATATATATATTATATATATTTAACATCTATCTATTTTTACTTACAAATCATGAGGTAAGGGGTTCCTTCTCCCCAACACACATCGTCACCACATTCCCAACAGACCAAGGGAAAAAACTGGTTGTAGTAACTATCCTTGCCACATTTTTTGAACATTGTAAAAAACAACCTTTTATATGTTCATGCAAAATGTTTGTGCAGTTAAGTACATTTTCCAGAAAGAAAACCCTTAAATATATACAGTACCTGACCTGCTTTAGCTTGCTTTTTCGCAATGTTTCATTTATTCATCTATATTAATTTTTATCTTAAATTCTGCCTCACATTTCCAGTAGTATGTGGGAAATACAGTAAACGCTAGTTATGTCCTAGAAGTGTTTCTAAGTATTACAGTTCCAAATACTACATTTGTGCTTCCTGCACTGCTTTAAGGTATTTTAAAATAAAGTTAATTGGAAATGTGAGAGCTATATCAATCTAGCAAATTGGAGAATCATGATGCAGTGAGTGTGTGTGAATTGCTGGTGGAGCTGGGGTAAAAAAATAAGAGAACTGTAATTTCTACTGCCAGTCAGGCTTTACCAATGTCATGCTGTCCCAAATCACCAGTGACATACTGTGTTTATATCAACTGGACAAGGCTGTATAAATACTATAAAGTCTATTTAAGCACTTTGATATCAAATGGCTTGTATCTGATGGAAAACTGTTGGTTGGTATTAAGCCTAAGCTGAAGCAGGTATATAGTTTATAATTTTATAATTATAGTTTTCATAGTTCTACATTTGACAACCTATACAAAACTTATCATTGCCACCAGCAACTACACTGAAAAGTCATACCTCTTTCGTGAGACCCGAAGGTGCAATTAAAATGATAAAGAAGACAGATACTCTTGAGTTCTTTAGCATTCATATTTAAGAAAGGTATATGGCTGCTACTGAACTGAAAATCTGCCCGTAACTGTTATAGCTGATTTAAGAAATAACATTTAAACTGGTAGCGTATTTAAGATAGGTAAGTGCTGGTTTATAGTGCCCTTTTGCACTCAATTTCCTGGCTTCTGATAAGCCTGGAGTGACACTGCTGCATTCTCTATGATTGTGATATTATTATTTGCCACATGAGGGAGTCATTCAACCTCAAATGCTGTATGGCTTTTTTCTCCTACCTGGAACTACAACCTCTACTGTTTTTTATACAGGTATTTTTTTTCTTTCTTTTTCTTCTTCTCTCAGTGTATATGTATTGAGTGGGATATATGTGTACACAGAATGGGCAAAAATGTAAATTATGTATATGTGTTAATGTATAATAAGTGAACAGCCCATATTAGTATATAAAATGTTTTTTTTTTTTTTTTTGTAGTATGTAAATTAAGTAAATGTCTTCTAGGGATTCTGTTTGTCATTCAACCTGTATCTGCACCCACACCACAGATGTACTCCACAACTGTGTCTGTCATTTCGCCTTTCATACTATCTGTCAACAAACTCTTATTTGCTGTCATCACCATTTTCAAAATGATCTGCAAAAGTCCTTCCTCAGATCCAGATCTTTGTCATCAGTGTTATCATCTGTAATAGATCCTTGCTTTCATTTTATCTTTGCATCTCTCTTATTTTGATCAGTGTATTATCCAGGATGGAACCATGTGACATGTTGGTTGCCCAGTGGACCTGATTGTTGTAACAAACGAGCTGGTTTTGCAGAATTCAGGATTTCATAGTGTTAAAGAGCATCAGCAACATATTCGTCTTCCAGAACTCTACTTGTACTCTACATGATCTAACTTGGTGAGAATTAAACTGGAAATCTAGTGATCTGCAGCATCTAATTTCCAAGGATATCCTACCCCTGTCTATAGTTAGCTTTTATTGACCTTTACTTTAACCTTGCCCCCCCTGCCCCTGATCATCTTCTGCTTTGATTTATAATCCGTAGTGTAATCAAGACCTCTGTTTAATTCTCCTCCACTTTCTGCAAAACCTGCTTTTTCTTTCATGGTGATTCGCCATCCAAGTACAAATGATTAGCTTCTAAGATTCGATCAGATCAGGCCTAAGGCAACTTAGTAGGAATATGCAGTTTCCCAGGAAGTCTGCTGTTACTATTATTAAGGGAAAATGAAAGCTAACCTACTTGTCATTTTGCACAGACATGTTCTTTTTACATTTCTAAAGCCTGTGCTGTGGATCCCAGGGAAGATTAGCAATCTAGATTTTAATTTCAACTGGGTCAGAATGTTGGATTTGCGTTGTTGTTGTTGTTATTATTAAATCTGATGTACTCAAATCCTTACCGTGTCAAAGTTGTAAGTATTTTGTTTTTTTGGCTAGAAGCGTTCCATCATAGTTTTCTTGCCCAAACTACACAACTTACAATAAGAGCCATCTTGCATATAATTTATATATTTTTATTCAGGATAATGAAATACTTTCTTGCTGAATTACAGATTTATTATTATTACAGAAAAGCACATCTTTCTCATCTCTGGTGTTGTTTTTAATTCCCTGTAAGCCTTTTTCGAGCATTCAGACACATCTAAAGCTGCTTTCGTTTGGCTGTTTGGATGTTATCTGTATCATGTTTTCAAACTGATTTATGACCTAGGGAGCTTAATCCTAGTGCTGTTTCTTGACCATGCAGAGTGTGATTTGATCAGTGGTTATAAAGAGAAGAGTTTTTCTGGGTCACCACTTTAGGTCAGGTCTGGAGGCTACTGCAAGCAGAGACGGACTTTCACTAAGAATTGTCTACATATGTTAATGGAAACTGAGTTGAGTTTAGGACTTCAAATAATGCTGCTAATGATTTCAGTGAGCTCACTCTGTTCCATAAAAAAAAAAAAAAACTGTTTAATTATCTGTCTTGCTTACTGTCCACATTCTTTTTTGTAATTTGCTGTTACCTCAAAGGGTTGAGGCTACTGCTACTGTACCTAACCGTGTTACCATCTGTATCATCAGATAAGAGAAAATATATTCCACCATTTCAGCTGCTTCTTTGTTATGACTTCTGCATCTGCTGTAATGATAAAGAGCGCCCTACTCTGTAGTTTTCTGCCAACAGACCTGAGAACATGGAACGCGAGCTAGTATTCCAATATATCATTCTGTTTTATTGCCATTTCAAGTGGGTGCTGTTCCACTTGTATAACTGAAGTGTATTGTAGAAAAGATTGCGTTTTCTGGGTCTCTGCTGGTGCTTGTCATATTATAGCCTCCTTTAAGCCAGAAAATCACTTAAGGTCTTTACAGAAAAAAGTAAAGGTGTGCATAAAAAGCAGAATTGTAAATAATTCCTACCCCCTGTGCTCTCGAGGGTCTTTGGAGTGTCATATATTAAGTGGTTCATATATTTTACACATTTGAAAATTGTGATTTTATTTTAAGGCATTTTTCTTGTTTTATTTTTATAGATGGAAGTGTAGAGGTTCAAGATAGAGAGGCTGATCTGAGAATATATAGTATATCAGCATTGTACCTAGCAGTCCAAATTTTGTACATACATTGCAAATGATAAGATTATTTTTCAGGTGGCAGCTCAATTTAATAATTCTTCCATTGCTGCATTGAATTGAATAGCTGCTCCTTTGAGTTTAGCTTCATTGGCTGGCAAGTGGTGAAAAAAAAAAAAAAAAATCTTCATTTTTATAAATTATCTTTAAAATCTTTGCAGGCAATGTTTTGTTCTTTCATTAAATAACTGTCAATTAGAAATATGGGCATTTCACATTACTGTCAAGATAAGGCATCAAATATTTATAGAAATTGTAGAATTATTCCAAGATTTTTAATAGTTAATGTATTTGTCATTTGCTCTGTAGATCTATTGACATATTTTTTTTTATTATTAAATGTTTGTTAGTTAGTGTGCTATATTGATTTTTTTTTTATCAAAGGATGTCATTTTTAATTCAAAGCAGCTGTCATTGATAAATAGTTTTATGTGTCTTTTTTTAATTCTTTTGTTTATATTTTAATTTCCGTAAGTCAGGTCTTGAAAACCAGATGCAGAAACCTTTCCAGTATCATATGTCATATTTGTTTGATTTCTTTTGTTACATTTGAGTGTTTCTTGTACCTTTTTAAATTATCTAAAGTAAGTAAACACTCATTTATCACATACAATGTCCCATATGGCTATAATTCTCTTTATTTTTTCTTGTTCATTTTGCCTTTTTTTTTTTTTTTCCTTATGGCCAGTTTATGGTTACTTGGGATACCGTAAATTAAAATACACCAATTCCTCTCTTAAAAAGTGTTTATCAAAAGATAATCAATGCAAGCTAATAAAAGCAATTCATGAATGATCTGTCAAAAGTACCAGTAGGTGGCAGACGTACATTGGAAAAATCTAGGTGATGCAGAATACAATGAATACATTCTCTTTATTTTTTCTTGTTCATTTTGCCTTTTTTTTTTTTTTCCTTATGGCCAGTTTATGGTTACTTGGGATACCGTAAATTAAAATACACCAATTCCTCTCTTAAAAAGTGTTTATCAAAAGATAATCAATGCAAGCTAATAAAAGCAATTCATGAATGATCTGTCAAAAGTACCAGTAGGTGGCAGACGTACATTGGAAAAATCTAGGTGATGCAGAATACAATGAATACACTGTATACATTTTCAACATGATTCGCAAAGTGAATGCACCAAGATTCTGTGACTGTAGCTTGCATTTCTTACAATCTTGAAAGTGAATTTAGCAGTATGGTTTAGAAGTGATAGAAATGCAGGGAATATATGACCTCTGATATACTGCAGGTGTTCCATTACACATTTCTAAAGAGGTTGTTTAAATGATGTTGTGATTTTCTGCGTTTCTGATAACCCGTCTAGAAAATTAGCTTGCCGAGTTGGCTTTGAAATTGAATTGACTGGTGTGTACTTAGAGTAGTTTTCCTTCATATCCCATTGATCTCAAGTAATTAAATAGACTGTAAGTGAGTGCACATTATCGATAATTAGTCATGCTGCATTTGCCTGCTGTAAGTTGTCTATGAGGCAGGTCCAATTAATATATGCCCTAAAAATTGAGAAGCCATTTTGACTGGATTCCGTTTTAAATATAGCTTGTAAAGTGACTGATGGCAGTGATGCTAAATGACCGGGGTTATGTTTTTCCTGTAACACATGAGACCAGCTTAGAATAAATACAGTTAATTGTGAAGTTGTTTAAAATGTGAAAATTCAGAATACAAACAGACATACAGTCTGAGCATACAAATTTAAATAGAAAAATGGGGCGGGGTGGGGGGGGTTGGGGGTTAGTAAAACATAAACGTACTGGTAGAGATTGTGAAAATAAATTAAATGAGGTAAAAATTAAGAAATAGAACCATGAGCTCTACCAGCCAATTAGCTAATCTTTTGTGCTAAATAATTTGCCTGGAATTCCACTCTGCGTGTGAGCTTTTGTTTTGAATTGATTAACGGTTCCAATCCCTCTGTACCTCGTCCCTTACTGTCCCACACACAGTGCCAACACACATTCTACTGTGAAAAATGATAAATTACCTTCCACTTGTGATGGTAATGCATCAAGAGATGAAACTGCACGCTACACGGAGCCCTAGTAACAGCAGTGCAGAAGTTGAACAAGGAGGGTGGGTTTTGTGGGAGGTTGAGCTATTGTAGTCTGATCTTTTGATGGGACAAAATAGAATGCTCTAAAGGCTATATTTTTTACAAAATGAATCTGCATATTGGGGCTGTTTTACAAGAGTTTCATTCCATAAACATACAGCCTTAGTAATAATCCTATACAAATTGAGGAATTTCATTGTCCACATAAAGTTTCCTTTACTGTTCTGGGAAAACTATTAGTTTGATGTTGAAGGATGATGTTTCCAGTGGTGGTGTTAAATGTCGATAGTATATAAATGGTTGGTTCTTTCAGATCAACTTTATCTCAATCTAGTATGTAATAGATTCAGACCTCTTTCCAAACACTGTAGTGTACCAATAAAAATAAGCTGTACAAGTATACTGATATGTACTGCACATGTTTGCTTGTCTTTTAATGGTTGTCAAAGTATGTGTGATCCCCTGAATTTGAAGACTGCTTTGGCAGTTTGTCCATCCAGTAAAGGTTTGCAGCCTTGAAGGATTTTGGTTAGATATAAACTTAATTTATGTACAGTATACAAAAAATAAATAAACATATATGTGCTTCAAAACTGAAAAGCAGATCCCGGTTCAGTTTCTCAAGAAGAATCTCTGAGAAAAGGCATGTCATCAATGTTTCTTGAAAAAATGAAATTGTAATATACATTGTGCAAATAAATCCAAACTAGAAAATCTTGTCAGGTTTAAGTTTGATAATAAGTCTGGCCAATAATCTTTTGGTTTGTGCCTAGTTGTATTAATAAAAATATTTGCATAATACTATCATATAAAGAGTAGAGTATGTGTACTCTAGTAATAAATAGTCGTAGGCATACGTATCTGAGTTTGATAGATTTACAGTACAAAGGTTAGTGTAAAGGTCAAAATCTGCATCTACAGTGAGATGTAGAAGGCATTCAATGCAAGCCTTGTTGGTATCATTGTATTCATTAGAATTGGTTTTATACTTTTATGACATCTCGCTTAAATTAGCCCACAGAGAAGGGCTGCTGTGTCTTTAAATGTAGATTTCTGTGGCACTGGTGGGTTTCTGTCTCACAAATTGATGAAGCAGATTTATGACGGCTGCTGGGCACAACAAATTAAGTTGACAGTGATGTATGGGAGCATAATGCCATGATGATCCCTCTAGCGCCGCTGGACGCTTCCTGCTTCACTAGGCTCTTGTTAGGATCTGTTAGGCAGCTAGATAATGAAATTCTAGTGACTGATTTGTGTTTTTCTCCCCCCCCCCCTTTTTTTTTCTTTTCTTTTCACCTTCAATCCCCAGACCCATCCAAATGCCAGCAAACTTCCCTTGAAGGATGGCTTTACCTTTGACGATTACAGGTCCGTGTACTAAGATTTTCTTATAAGAAATAATGATCAATTAAAACCGAGTTACAATTAACATTCTTCAATACTATTTCTATAATCATTCTCCTATTAAGAACTGTTTTGCATATATGTAGATAACCCCCACCCCAGTAGGTTGCATCTAGTAAAGATTTTGTACTTCCATCTATGAGGAACACATTTTGTGAACTGGACAGGATACCTGTGTAATATCTTTTAGAGGTGCTTTTTAAAAAAAAATATATATATATATATATATATATGTATATATATAAAGTAGCTTGTGACCTTCAAATTATCAAAAAGTCAGTAATGATAACATGTTTTGACATGCTGTAGGTAACTAATACTGTATAATGCTTTCATATTTTGACTAGTTGATCTTCACTGAATGTTTTCAGAAACACATTTTCTTCCAGTAACACACAGGGAGGATTTTAACCTTCTGATGTAAGAAGACATTGTCTGTAGTCAGTGTTGTTTGGATGGAGGGAACCATTGCAATAAAATGACTAAATATGTAGAAATAAATTATTGTAATTGAAGATGCAGTAATCTGTTTGTGAACCCATCAATATTACTAGCGTAGCCCTGAGACTTTACTAAGGTCATTTACCTTGATTTGAGTGTGTGCTGAATCCTGCAGTAATTGATACATAGCATACATTAGAGGTGTGGTACAGAAGTTTGAATCTTTAAACAGTTTTCTTTACTTCCCTTGATAGATGGGCTGTCTCTTCAGTAATGACTCGTCAGAACCAGATCCCCACAGAGGATGGGAACCGTGTTACTCTGGCCTTGATCCCGCTCTGGGATATGTGCAATCACACGAATGGACTGGTAAAAAAAAACTATCGCCTCCCTAAAATACCTCCTCCCTTTTTAAACCCTTAGAAATGTGGTCAATTGTCAGTATTATAGCCTTATGAAAAAATGCTGCTCGCTCTTTTTATCCTTCATCTCTACTGGATGACATGAGCATGTGTCTGTAACGATAAGGCACTGAGACCACATAATGTGTGTGATTTTTATGCTGTAATTTGTCTTGACGTCTTTGTACTTATGAACATTACACTTATCGCAGAGTCTTTACTTTCCTTAAACTCCTGCTATAAATAAATAAATAAATAAATAAATAAATAAATAAATAATATATATATATATATATATATATATATATATATATATATATATATATATATATATATACAAGTATAAATAGATATAGTTTCCCTTTTGAAGGAATTCTTATTCTTCAATGAAAAAAAAATGTCCTCATGTTTTGTAGTTGTTGTAAGCTTTCCATAATATATTGCATGAAACTGAATACACTTGCATAATACTGGCAAAACCTTCAAGTGTTGTGAGATGAATTCACATATCAGGGACCAGTTCCTCATTCTTTATCATACATTGTACTGTCAGTTGAATGAGATGTAAATTAACTTATTACATTTTTCTGAGATTAAGAGAGTGTCACAGACTCTAAGAATCATGTTTGGTTTTTACTGCAGTTGCTGGCTTTTAAACAAGAAATAATCTACTGTCACTACAATTGCAGTACTACAAAGCTAACGCATTTGAAACCTTTATTCCATTTTCATTTGGAAAAGAAAAGTGGTTTCTTAGACTTAGTTACACTCTTTTTATAATTATATTATGGTCTTCAAACATAATCAGAATTTGAAATACAGATTTAAATGTTTTATTGGAATATAATAGTGTTGGGTTTCTAATAAGCAACAGAGCAATACATGTTTTCAAACTGTCTCCTTAAAATGCATGCAAAATGTTTTAAATTGTAAAGTATTCCCTAGGTTTTTAGAAAGCTGGGTGTTTAATAAAGCTGGTTGTATCATCTTAAGAACCCCCCCCCCCCCCCCCCCCCGCGCCCCCCCGCGTCTATTTTAGTTGACTTGCGCGCAGGAGGGGTGTCTGTTTAGGATTTATTCTAAAACCGAAAAAATTGGCTTTTTTTTTCAGACTTTTGTCTGTATTTTACAGGTTATATATAAAAAATTTTTTTTTTTTTATATATATTTTGAAAATTTTTTATTACCTATTATTAGTACCGATAAGTCATTTTTATCAAATAAGTACATTTTACTGCTATTCTCGTACAGTCAGGAGACGTAAATTATTTACGATAATGTGCAAACCAAAAACTGGAAAAAAAAAAAAAAAAAAAAAATTGAACACCAAAACTTGTGCAACTCTGTAAGAAAGCCTGTCATTTTCTATTGTCACTTCATTTATTTTTTTGTTCAATGATTTTATTTGTTATTTTGCTGTCCTAGATTACCACTGGTTACAACTTGGAAGATGATAGATGTGAATGTGTTGCCTTGCAAGACTACAAGGCTGATGAGCAGGTTTGAAAATTGACATTTTAAATACAACATCTAACTATTGGTGACTGCACACACTGGTGTTTAATTTGAATATTAAAACTGAGTGTACATACATAAACGCTAGAAACATAATTACCCTGGTATATGGATCAAGTCCTTGCAATTTCTGAAAGCTCCTTGTATATTGAGATGATTATGCTGATATCTTAATGCTGAACAGACCCAGAGATGATGATTAGCATTGCTTTTCTTGTAGAAATGTGTTTTTAAGTATTCGTCAGATTTAGGGTAATGGTAGTGTGGATATGCTATACCCACAGATGCAGGTCAGGTAGTGATTCATTTGACAAAACATACATTATTTGATAAGACTAGCTCAGACAGCTTTGGAATATAGAGCTATGAGATTGATGCAGCTTTTAGTACTGCACTGTGAGTCACCATGCTGTTTGATCTCGGATTTTACAAAATATTTCCAGTGTAACTGGAAGTGGAGAACTTGCTCAATACAAAATAATAATCTTATTTCCTGCAAGTTGTGTTTGTACATGTGTCACACTGTCCACGTACTGTTGTGACTGGCTGGTACGTCATGAGCATAATCCCAGGTTCACACAAATATACCAAAAAAAAACAAAAAAACAAACAAAAAAAAACCTTCCTCTACAGACGATGTCAGACGATGGGACAGTGAGCTAAGAACGTCACGAACTTTTTAACTACATGAAACCCAGAACAAAGTGCTAGATTGTAAAAGATACCGTGAGCCCAGGCCCGATTTCGACTTAGAACACTAGGTATTACCCCCCCCCAAAAAGAAAAAACTATTACTTAAGAAGCCTAGTACTATGCCCACTTTTATTTGATCCTACTCATTTTCACTCTTCCGACCACGAACTTGGTACTTCTAGGCCCAGGACCGTATCCGATAAGATAGGACGACCGTAGTGGTAGCATTCATATAAACGGTATAATGATAAGATAGAACAGGTTGATATTATACCTAGCGTTAATTACAATGTGTATGTTAGAGGGAGCCAGATGGAAACTTTTTTTTTTTTTTTAAAAGCCTGGTTTTGAATTGTGAAAATTAATGCATTTTAATTGTTTTTATTGGTATTTAGTACCAATTTGACATTGTTTATTTGCTGTATACATATTGTTTAATATACTGCTTTGTAAGTACACATCTCTTGTGTTCCTGTCAGGTCTAGTATCTTTGCACTGCATTGCAGTGAGCCTCCAATTTCAGACCAGCTTTTGGCCTTCCTTCGGGTTTTCTGCATGAGTGAAGGTAAAGCTTTTCTCGTGTCCTGTTTTTACATGCCGTTTCTTCATTTTGGAATTGACATGGCTGCTGGTGTGTTTTCATGCTTGTACCACCACTTTAGTAAGCCTGCAGATCAGAACAAGGTTGAGTGGCTCCTGTTCAGCCTGGCTTGGAGTAGGAAAGTGTTAATTGATTGACCCCTGCAAAGAAACCGTTGGATGTTGGAGAGTAAACACTTCAACGCTTAACAACTGAAATATTTTTACCTATGTATTTGTCATACATTTTATGAAGCAACAACATGTTCTCTGGCAAAAAAAAAAAAAAAGTCAGTAATTTTAGGTTGCAATGCATTATTCAATTGTAGAGGTTTTTAAGAGAATGCAGCTTTTTACCAGACCTTCAGTTGCACTGATTACATGTTTATTAATTTAAATTAAGTTGGACATTGGTATTTTAAAAGGAAACAATTCAGTTAATGCCATGCTTCTAACTAGCATGCATAGTGTAGTCAGTAGTAAACTGAAATAATGTGAGCAGTTTGCACAGCATGTGCTGTTACATTTCGTGTTTTCTTGTAGTATCATCTTACATTTTTGTGTTATTTTAAAGCTATTCAGTAACTTAGATTTGATAAGAACTGCCATGTATAGAACTAAAGGACATCGGTTGGTCATTGCAGTATAGAGAGAAGATTGTCATGTGGCAGAATAGAGAGAAGATTGTCATGTGGCATGTCATATCATTACAGATGAGCTCAAGGAGTACCTGGTTGGTGAACATGCTATTGATAAAATCTTCACACTTGGTAATGCCGAATTTCCAGTAAGCTGGGACAATGAAATAAAACTCTGGACTTTTCTGGAAACCAGGGCTGCCCTGCTTTTGAAAACCTATAAAACAACCTCGGAGGTAAGACACTGTTTACATGTTCTTGGTTAGGATTAAAGGCTAAAACTTGACTGCTCTGAAAATCCTGGGTACATCCTCTTTCTACTGTCTTTAAAATTGTATTATCTCCCTTGAATTAACCTTGGTGGTTTTATTTAACTTGTAAAGGGACTGGTAATGGTGCAGGGATGCACTGATGTGCTGCACTCAATTCACTTGCAGTAATTTTCTCCTGTCAGTTCAACACTAGCATTGTACCACTTGCTTGCATGTGGACGGGGAATTAAAGTAAGTAATATTCCCCAATCAGCAAAAAAAAGTTTTTGGTTGAACTAGCTGCTGAATCACGTTGCCGTGTCTACCACATTTGGAGGACAGATGACTTTACCAGTCAAAGTTGTAAACAATGAGAGATGTGTAGTAAAAGTAAGACTAATCGTGAATTTAGCCGTTCTCTTGAAAAGGAAAAAAAAAAGTTTAGATAAAATACATTCAGTGGGATTGATGGAGGCATTCTGAAATTATTTTTATTCATAGTCATTCTTACTATAGGGCCTTGCTTTATTTACACTGGATACACCTCTCCCATACGGAAGCAAACTGATTGAACTGACAGGAGAGAATGACGGTTATTAACTTAATGAAATGGTGTAAACAGGTGAACCACTTTTACAATTGTAGTGTACTTCAGGTGTTAATCAATTTTATAAATATTCATGTAAATTAAAGGAAAAAAATAAATAATATAACGGTTTGGCAGTCCAGCGGTTAAAGCTAAAAGGTTTTGTTGCATTTTTAGAAATGTGAGACCTTTACAGAATGCAGATGTCCAGTAATGCTCCAATGGTCTCTGATCCCAACACTACATGATTAGTTATTTTGCTAGTTTAGTGTGAGCTCTTTTAAAAAACTTGAAGGCTTATAGGAAGAAAACATGCTGCTTCAAACTGAAAATAACATCATTAACTAATTTTAGTCATGTGGTTGTATGAAACTATAAGTAAACAAAGTACATATTTAAATACATTTATTAGCTTTCTCTTACTTTTCACACATAGATTTTTGTATTTAGCACCTCTATCATGGTGATAATCCTTTTCAAATAAAACATGTGTTAATTTAATTTATTTGATTGCTGTTTACAGGCTGATAGGTCATTGTTGGAAAAACCAGACCTCTCATTTCATTTCAAGATAGCAATTAAGTTACGTTTGGCTGAAAAGGAGATATTAGAAAAAGCTGTGGCAAGTGGTCAGGCCAAGAGGGAGTATTTTCAAAAGAAGCTGGAGGAAGGGGCCCCTCTTCCTAAATATGAAGAGAGCAACATCTCCATGTTGGAAAACTCTGTTTCAGACTCCAAACTCCCAATCATCCTAGGGAAACTGGAAGAGGCAGACGAAGCAGGGGAGCAGGAATTAAAGATGCCTGACGCTCTTTCCAAAGTAAATGCTGGAGGTGATGTTCTCATGAACGGGGACAGCAAGCAGCTCAATGGCACAAACACAGAAAATGAAGAAACCCTACACAGAGAAGAAAATGCCATGAAGACTGACGATGCCAAAGAAAATGTAGAGGAAACCACTGAGTGCAACAAGGCAGCAGAAGGACAATCTTAAACAAAAAAAAAAATAGTATTTCATTTTTCTAGTGACTACAAAATGTAAAATGGCAGAACTTTGTGAACAGTATAAATGTCACATGTGGCTCTTAGTTTTGTCTGTCTGCATCAGAGAATGTACAAGAAATAGTGCTGCTTGTAAATCTTTATGAAAAAAGTTTAGTTTGTAATTTTTAAACTTGGTGTTGTTTTAAAAATAATGTGTTGCACTGTTCTATGATGTTCTTATTAACATCCTTAGTTTAGCCTATTATGGCCCTGAGATTCCAGCTGAATTATAATGCAGTACATACAAGCTTCCTACTAGTTTTACAGCATGCAAAGACTTTCGCAATAAATTATGCAAACAAAGCCCTCCATTCTATGAAATGTAAACCCACCCAAAAAAGGGCATAAGTCCAATAGCGTAGTAAAATAAGGTAGTTCTTTTTCTTGCAGTGTGAAAGAATTCTGCTTGTGCCCCTTATTTAAAAATGTAGTTTCAACAGTTTTCAGTCTCCCTACATTAACTGAGTGAAGTTTCGTTACATATTAAGATTTTTGTACCTTTAACCACATCTTTCATTTCATCATGTTACAATTTGAAGTGGTACTTCTCATTTATTGAGCGATAACATTATTTTACTTTTTTTTTTTTTCTGGCTGATGGATGATGTCTTAATTCCTTTGTCCTTTAGTTCATCCATTAAGAATCTCACAGAGAAGCATATACAATTTCAGTTTTAATTACACTGTTTATAAAAAAAAAAAAAATCTTTGAATTAATAAAAAGCTGTTTGACAATGTGTTCATCCATTTGAATAAAAAAAAGTCTGCCAGCTGAACTTTAACAGTCTTGAGTATATTCAGTGTATATTTTGAAAGAATGTAAGAGTATTTAAATGCAAAAGGATTGTATATAAAGAGAAGAAAAAACCTAAACCTTCATGAACGTTTGTCTTTATAAAGAAAAGGTATTTTGTTCCCTTCTTTGGCGTGGAAGAAGAACTTGTTACATGGAAGATATATTGGTTGAGAATAACTTTGTTCATTTTAAGAAGTCTGTTTGGATTGACCCTTCAGGTTTTGGTGATTGAATAAACATTTTTTTCACTACGATAACGTGTAAAGTTGTATGGACAGTTCATTTTGGACATTGCCTATCCCCTTTTGTGTATACTGGGGCATACTTATTCGTTCATAGTTCCTACAGGCTTCCTTCAATGTATGATAGCATTCCTCTCTTCCTTTCTTTTATTGGGTTTACTTCTGCATTGTAGTTTCCTTCTAACATGGTGTACCCCATGTATGTGGTTTATAAGTGTTGCATTTAGTCCATAATATTTGAAAGCTTTAACAAGTGGACACTATCACCACTGTGCTGTTTTCTGAGTGTTTTAGTTCAACTACAGTATTTCTTAATATGCATTTGTCTTGAACAAGAAGATAAGCAGCTTTCTCTTGTGTCTTTCTTGCCTGTTTAAGGGTGTTACAGATGTGCAACCAGTCTTGCTGCAATTGTTGCTTGGATAGATAGATTGATTTTTCGTTGTTGAAAGTCTTGAGTTTTATCAACCTAAAATGCAACATAATTCTTAATACCATAAATTATTGACAAGCTTCCATATCACATAGACATATTTAATGTTCACATACACATATTTAATGCTTTATATTTAGTGGTTTAAAAGTAAAATCTGACTAAGTATACATTTCTTTTTGTTTAATAATCAACAACTTTGTCAATACTGTGCAATTAACTCTGCACAAATGCTTGAAGCGCATGTAGTGTTTTTATGAGTTTTCATGTTTAGGTGTTGTTTATGTAAAAGCTTATGATTCTTATCTTCCTAACAACTTAATGATTTATCTTGTGAATGATTTGTTGGATTAATTTGAAAATGCTTTCACACTGCTGGGGTAACAAAACATACACAATTGCAGATTGTTATAACAAAGTGTTCCCTGATAAAGCAAATGCACACCCTACTGAGCAAAATCTCTTGATCTCTTGCGAATGCTCCTACAGATTAAATCCAAGAGTCACATTTTTGTTTTAAAGTCTTATTATAGATTGTACGCTTTTACCATTTAAAAAAAAAAAAAAAAAAAGACTCTGTTTCAGTGACAGAATTGTTGCCTGCGGTACATTCTAAGCAAAGGTATAATCACAATTCATACTCAGACCTGAAATAATATATTATCAAGAATAATTTTACAAAGCTTGTGTCGTTAACAATACCTATTGTTATTGTGCAAGATGCTGATTATCACCTACAAAGTAAAAAATGTTTCTGTGCTCAATAATCTGGGGGGAAACAAAACCCACTATAATTTTAATATTGCCAACCTTCTTAGGACTTTGTTACACTACTCCGCATGACCATTATAGCAGGTACACATTGGTAGCACCTGTCATATACAGATGTCATATAAATAATTAAGATTTTGAAAGCCCTTTGGGAAATTCTTACTCTTGGTTATTGCCTTAATTTACGCCTGGGGATTCAACCTCTTCAGACTTGTTTTTGTTTATGTGCATTGTTTTAAAGTACTACTGTACAGTAGCTTTTTATTCAACAAAATTATAGTTTCTTCAGTTTAAATAATCTTCCCAGTCCTTCCATTTGGAGACCAAATTTCTTTCTTTCCATTCACAAGCTTTATCATTTTTTCTACATATTTTTTCCTCAACCTTGGCGCCATTACCAATTTATAAAAGAAACATTATCTTTAATCATTTAATTCAGTGCAATTAAACTTTGAAACTGTATACATTATTCATTGGTTCTGAGATAAAACTCTTTGAATTCCTGAATTTATTATTATGATGGCCAATATTGTGGGCATTTGTATACCCTTGCACTGCTGTACGTGTCCGGAATTGTTAGTCTTATGCTTGTCAGGCTTGAATGCAAGTGGATGTGCTTAATGCTGGTCTGGGATTCTTGCACAAAAGTAATCTCATCCATGAATTATGCACAGAACCTCTATTAATACACAATAGCATTGGATAAAGTTAAGTGCAACTTCAGTTATGTACATATTTACCAATACTATCTCATGTTTCTTAATTATGAAAAGAAACATTTAGTCAGAGATATTTTAAGATTTGTGTATACTATGTACTTAATATTTTCCTGTATATATTCCACATTTTACAAGTGAGCCTTTTAAAACATACAGTACGTTGTATTTTTTCGATAAAGGTGAAACGTGACATAGTTCAATATGTCCTGGGTTGTACAGCCTTGTATATTTTCTGCCACAAAACTAAAAGCAAATTGTTTAAGTAGGTCTTCAGTAACACAGTTGTGGTGAACAGCAGAGGTACTTGTTTGAAATTATGCATTGGAAGGGCCATTAAATGGTTTCCCTTCTGGAATATGGGTACACTAATATATTGGAAAATCACTTTCCCTTTAAGGCCTGTATGATTTCAGGATAAAATTTTACACTGTATGTTACCAATTTGGGCTGCACTTTGTGTTTCCAAAAAGTAGTATATGTACATCTTTGATCTGTGACTCCCATTGGTATATTTTGATATTCTCTTTTCTGTGTTCTTCTGCATTATTGCAAAATATGTTGACATTTATCAAGAAATGAATTCATGCTGGGTGACAGTTGTCAGATCATGGATGGTTCTGAAACGACCCTACCAAAGACAACCCAAAGCCCTACAGTGAATTTTGGCAAGTCTGTAGCACCGCATTACAACTTCCAGTAGAGTTTTCTGAAGTACCGTATTCCTTTGAATTTAAGACACAGCCCAAATTTCCCACCCTCAATTTGAGGAAAAAATTAAAGCTGAAATAAATATGCATTTACAGTGATGACAAATGTTCGAATTATGAACTGCATCTCCCCATGCTTGCACAAGTAGCGTGCATGTGGGGGCTGATCCAGTGTTAAAGGAGCAGGAGCACATTAAAGCTATCATATACTTCTCTGGATAAAATGCTTTTACCCATTCTGTAAGTTAGAGTGAATGTTTCTAATAGAACCTGGGATACTTTAGGTAACCTTTTGTTATAATCTTTGGGTAATATTGCAATTGGAAAAAAAGAGAAGAGGAATGTAATGATAATTAAATCTCTATTTTAGTTGTGGAAATACCCATTTTAAAACATTAAAATCTAAAGCATGTTTTGAAAAATTGCCCACAGATAACTTACGAATATTTTCATTATATTCAATGTGGTTTTGTTTATAGTTCGAAGATTCTGAAACTATCTGAGATTATTGTTTACCTGAGTTTGGTCACTCATGTAATAAGGTGTTTGACATATATTATTATTATTATTATTATTATTATTATTATTATTATTATTATTATTATTATTATTATTATTCAATAGTGGTTGGAGTTTGTTTTAAAGTTTGAAGTAAAAGGGTTTCTGTTTTTGCTTTGTTATTCAAATAATGGTTTCTCCTTCCTTGCATGTTCCATGAGACCACATTGTTGTTTTGGTCACAATGGGCAGTGACTGCCTGTCCGAACGCTTCCTTCTGTTGCTATGAAAACCCCTACCACTAATTGAGTGGGCTTCTTACTTGCCTGTCACCTCTGAACACACCTTCCATTTCTGTGCAGGTAATTTAAAAGAACCTGGATGTAGACATTTGGAGAGCCATCTTGTATAGGTAAACCCTGTAAGCAGGCACGGAGCAGGAAAAGGAAAGTGCTTAAGTGTTCTACTGTTCAACTGAGAAATGAACCAACTGCTAGCTACCTCGATTACAAAGCAGATGAGCAAGGTTACCCATTCTGGAAAGGGCCTTCTCAGGACACGTTGTTTTGATTTGAATATTGTGTTATACAAATGCACCGCCTAGCTCTGCATCACTCCTGCTCCCATTTAAAGATGAGACCTCTTTAAACGATATCTGTATTCTTTTAAATGTGCACACTTCTATTCTTTTATTGTATTTTATTTATTTATTTTCTCATTGATAGCTTAGAAGGGCCAGCATTGTACTATCATTGCATTGAGATCATTTTATAGAAAAAAAACTCTACTATATCTAAATAAGTATATATGGGTTGTCTTACTAACTGCTATTTGATTATTGCTGGTCAGTTATCCTTTTTTTAAATAAATAAATAGCCTTTGGTTAAATGAGGCGTTACACTCATACTGACTGACATCTTTAAATATGTGATACTTTCATTTTATAAAACATTTTCATGTATTCAAAGAAAGGATGTTAAAGCAATTCCACAGACACTACCTTAGCATGACTGCATCTTAACCCAAACACACAGTCTGAACCAGTAATGGAAATCACCATGTATTATTAACGAGAAGAAAGCATGGGTGGGAGATATCTTTAGCTTACTTATCCTGGTCATAAATGGCCTTACTTTTAAAATTATTAATGTGGATAAATCTAAAGTGATTTGTGAAAGGATTGTATGAAAGACACATTTAAAATAGTCACTCCACTTTCCAGTAGATACAAGGATGGTAATTGCTGAAATTGACATGCAAATCAATTTATTACACCACCAGTAGACTTTTCTCAAGCAGCTCCTTTTAATTAAGCCCTACAGCAACAAATACATTCCCTTGAACTAAACATAATTAATGTTGTCTGTTCCTACTTAAGTACGTGGCAACTTATCAACACCAACAGCTACAGAGAGCCCTGTTCAGGACTACACATCATAGTCATTGGTGATTTAGTATGGTCCAGAAAAGACACTACATGATCTAAAAGAGCAACTAAGCAAACCAATGTAATAGAGAATCCCGGTCCGCTCAACCATGTATAATATGTTCAAGAATCCTTTATATAGCATCATGAAGTCAAATCTTTTTTTTTTTTTTTTTCAGTGATAGCTGTCCTGTCCTGTACTGGATCAAGCAGATAACATTTCAAGTTAACCATAAATCGATATTGGTCCAAAAATTTAGCAGGTTTATAGGAGGGTATAAACAACAAGGGTAAAAAAAAAACAAATGACAATCTAAATAATGGACGTCTAGCGTGAATATTATTTCAGCAGGCTGAAGTGAGTATCTCCATGTAGCATAGAAGGACACCTTAGACACTTGCTGTACTGGCAACAAATCTGCTGTGCTAACAGCACTGGTTATGTGTCATCTTGGATGCAATATGACATCTTCCTTACTGTGAGTGTTGGCAATAGTTGTGAAAGTCTTTAATAATGCATAAGAGATAAACAAGAACTGTTGTCATTTATTGATACAGTATACAGTACACACGTCAGCAAAAGGAAAGCATCAACACTGATCTGCAGTACTAGGCATCTGAGTAAAAGGTTGAGCTAGTTACTGTTTGTTAAGATCATTGGGGTACTCTGAACTCACCTTTAACTGCCATGGACTTGATATGCTACTTAACCTTTCTTCATGAATCCTGAAAATGTATCTTGAAAAAGCGTGCAAACAAAATGAAAACGAGAATCCATTGGTTACGAGTAACGTACAGGCTTCGTGTGAACTGGCTGGTGTACACCTCATGGAATATTTTAGCTGACTAACTGCAGCTTTCTTTCTCAATCTTTAGTATGGTATACAAGTTACTGCTGCAGCAGCCTGCCCCTTGGTTGAGGGCCGAGCCAGTGGTATTATCTCACACTTTTAATTAACAGAAAAATTCACAAACGTACAGTAGTAAACCACTGTCCTCATGTCTACAGTACTCACAACACATTAATGCACATTTAGCCAGCTAGTTTAACCAGTTAGCAAATGAACTACAAACTGGTAGGGAATTCTGGGACATTTCCTGTTTCCCTGGTGGGAAAGATACCTTTCTTCTCCATGTGGTAATTTACATTAGCATACTGGAGTTAGTTCGTAATATGGCTCCAGCTGTGAAACAGTGCACAGATGTCTGTCTGCTATACTTGGTTTCGTTTGCAGGAAAGGAGACGAAAATAAATGTTGTTATACCTGAGTCTGAGTCAGAGTGATCGTGGTCTGGGTCAAACAAATAACGATACACAACACAACGCAAAGTACGTAAATTAGAGGTTATTTTATTCACAGTAATACGAACCGAAACTAATACTTAGGAGGAAATGTAGCCTAGCTGCCCATTAAGTAATCACGTGGTCTTGCATGTACTGTCGTTTTAATAGGGGTTACACACACATACAATGTGTAAACAGTAACAAAAGTTATTCAATGATAATTTTATTTACAGGAAAACAATGATATGTGGCATATGTTGTTCCATCAGAATAGAACATCTGTTGCTACTGAAATTTTAGACTCTAGCAAGGCCGGATGCATCAGCTTGGGCATTGTAAGAAATATGCAGAATTATTAACAGCCTGAATTTGTTCTAGAAACCAAGAGAAGAAGAAGCTGCTGACTGACCGCTTTGCCATAGTCATCCCCACAGAGTTCTTAATTCTAATTCTTTATTCCTTCAACATTCATGTTTGTTCAGAGAAAGGCACATCATTCTCTATTCTCCCAGGTCAGAGTGGGAACAATTAAGTGTGGAGGGCAAGGAAAACGTGCAGTGGGTGTCGGACAGTTGATGAATGTGCGGGCAGGCTGCAAGTGACAATATGCAGACAAGTGAGATCATTTGCAAATGGATTCAGGGAGACAGAAAGAGAGACAAAGTCAGGGGCAGATGAAGAATTTTTAACCCTATAGTGTCCACAAAGGAGAGGAGGAAAGGAGAAATATGCATAAGACTGTTCTCCCTGCAATACAGGAAAGTCACTCAGTATACAATTCTGAAAGCCCTAGGCAAGTCATTAAACAAGTACACACTTCATTTAGCAATAAAAGAATAGAGACATAGGGTTGTGCACTGAAAGATCAATACTATAATTATTCTGGATTGATGCAATTAATAATTTCTTAGCAAAGCATTTGGCTTCTGCTTTTCTTTTTGTTAAACTGAATTTTGAAGGTACATAAACACAGTTCTGTCTAATAATTAGGGACATAAAAAACAGACTATAGGGTGGGGATGTCATTGTATCCAGTGGTCCATCCTTGGCTAGTATTATATATAGCCTACAAGGTTATTTTTCTGTATTGTTTTGCCACAATGGCCCAAAGTGACTCTTTATAATCATGCATTTTGTGCCCTTTTAGGTTCTTCAATGCACAATCTGTCAATGGCTAAGAATGTAATGCCATTTTCATGATACAGTACAGGCAACCCACAAGGCAACCCATGGCTGCCCATCAGAATTCGCCTGTGGCTATTATACCTCAGACACACCTCAACTCTATATGAACTACAAAACCTTCACCCAGCACAGAGAGACAATACAACTGTCCTGCTCTCTGACATTCTGTACAAAACTATTTTTAAAGGTACGTGACTGCATTCAGAAAATGTCAGGTGAATTACATCTTGAAAACTTTTCCTTCTATAAAAGCGTAGACACAAGAAACCATCGAGCACTGATGTCACGTGATCTGTAAATAATTGACCTCTGGCATTGAAGGCGTTTCTTAAACACTGTGCTCCCAATTAAATTTAGAGATCTGACATGTTGTAAATCATTTTATTTAGCTTAATGTCATTTACAAAGTTATGCATCTGATTTCACAAATGCTTCCACATTTTATGAATGTTGTTTAATTCTAGGTTTTATTACACTTTGGAAAGTTTCCTTAAAAAAAAAAAAAAGTCAAGATCATTTGTCAGATATAAAACACTCCATAGCATATTTAAACATGGAACAGGCATTATTAGCAGTTTATTGCCAGTACAGTATTACGTAAATACATACATATTTTTTATTACTGTATATATCTTTTTTGTTACAGACTGGCTAGCAGCTTCACTACCAAAACAGTACGATTACATTATTTGTTTCTGGTACAGAATTTATATCAATAAAGGCATGTTTATGGATAAGCTAAATGAAAGTGGTTTTCCTTAAAAAATACGTTTAATCTGCAAGGTTTATTACAGGTTTCGGTGTACGGTTATGAACTCTCTACTGTTTTAAAAGAAGGACAGCATGGATTATTAAGGACAATTTAAAGACAGTAATAAGCGTGCATGAACAATTGATGCTTTGCTGTGGTTCTATATCAATTATGAATAAACATCAAAATGAACTCACAGAGCTTGCTGCATTTTAAATTTAGTACTGCAAGACAGTCATGAACAACAACGGAATTAAATAAACAAACCTTCATTTTCTCAATAAGAAATTATTATATATATTATATATTATATATATATATATATATATATATATATATATATAGAGAGAGAGAGAGAGAGAGAGAGAGAGAGAGAGAGAGAGAGAGAGAGAGAGAGATAGATAGATAGATAGTGTATCTGAGTCAGAAATTAATAAAGTTGAAATCAAATTTAAATAACACAAACTAATATGACATTTCATTTATATAAATAATTACTGATCTAAAACTCGCCAGAGATACAGCCTCGAGGAACTCAAGCTTCTAATGCTCTTAAAATTGTCTGCCATCTTTTATTTATGGAATTTTATACTCTTTGTTACCTCAAAATCCCTGGAAACTGCTTCATTGCATTGGCTGTAGACTTAGATAATAGAATTGTAATGTGTGGAATGGATACTGAAGCAAGAACTTCTCCGATGTGGAGTGCTGCCTTGGATTTTATTTAATAATAGAAATGTAATCTCTTCCTTATATAAAACAAATTATTTTTTTTCTGTGTCTCTGGATCAATATTTGAAAAAAAAAAACCCAACAAAATGAAGACATACTATTTTTTCTTTGTCTGTTTTTGTTTAAAGGTTTTCTGCTAACTCATACTTTTTACCTTGAAATGTTTGTTCTACCTACAGCTATGTCCAAAGGTTTAACATCATTACATAATTAATATAAATAAAATAATAATAATAAAAAAACCGATATGAACACAACTTAGATCTTTTATTTAACATCTTGCAATCAAAGAAACTACAAAATGATATTGCAAAGTCCAGAAGCAATAATATTAGTACAATATGTCATGTTAGATTCTGAAATGTCCAATTTTTTAATTTTAATTTTTTTGTTAAGTACTGTATATGGAAAACTACAAAGCGGTATGTAGTTCAATATGTTAACGTAACATTATTCAGAAGCAAAAGTTGTTAATTCTATAAGGTGATACAAAACTATTTGCCATAGCTTTTTCAAAAGGCAGGGTACTGACATGTTTTGTAGTTAGAAGAACACATTCTTAGGTTCATAATTTTACACGCATTTACCAGTAGAGGGAGTTTGCCAAACTATTGCTTCTTTAAAAATCTGTAAACTTGTGTTTAGTAAAAACAGGCTTGTTAGGTTCATTGTTACAATGAATATAAAAAAATGTGTGTGCAGTAAAATATTATTGGAGATATTTTTCATTATCCTAAATTACTGACACAAAGTATATTTTAATGATCCACGCAGTGATCACTTCCCACTTTATTACTTTATTTGTATAGTATTTATTGACTATATTAGGTTTACAGCTCTTCAGAATAAACCATCCCCATCCTCATCATTATCGTGATTTCATGTCATTATCCAGCTAATCATAGTAGACCATTACCTCTCAGATATGTGTTTAGTTGTCACCTGTGAGGAAACATTCATAGAAGGACAAGTCATAGAAACACAAATAAAAGGGGTGTGGTTTCACCACACTAAGAAGGTTAAATAACAATATAAGATAAATGATTTTCCGCCCAAGCCTTGGTCATAGAAATAGACACCTGAAGTAGTTATTCCTTGTAAACAGTGTCTACTTGTACTAGCAAAGCTGTGGACTTTGTTCTTGAGAACCTTATCACTCCACCTGAGCACTGATTACAGACACAGAATTACTTATCGCCCTTTGGTGCTGAGAAACATCACTGCGAAACCAGTCAATGTATACAATCAAAACATCATAGACATTTAGATCCCATAGACTGACGTACATTTATGGTGACACCATCTTCCTTCCATTACTTATCAACAAAAAGTGGATTCCTTCAGATAATGTCTGAAGACTGCTGCATGAGGAGCCAGCCCTTTCTGAAATCTTTACATTTGAGATGATTTTGTTTCCCACTTTGAGTGGAAGTTTCTGATATTATTAACACCTACAGGAACAGTAATTATTTACAACAATTCAGATAACATTTCTCTTTAGAATATAGCAAGGAGGCATTTTAAAGTATTCTATGTGTGTGAATGAATATATTACTGGCACTGAGCTAGTACATGTCATGTTAGTTAGCGAAGTCTTGTAATTTAGTGTTGTAATTACAAGACATAGAATGGCATATAACTGAAGTTTCATGTGTCAAGTTATCAAGAAGTATTTATCTTGTTAGACCAAGAACTGGTTAACTCTCATTACAATCACTGTCTGTCAGAGCCTTCAAACATGTAATATAATGTATGTGCCTTAATTGTTATGTTACTTAATATTGCAATGATAGCAAGCTTCAGGTTATCCTTACAGCAAATTGCATAACCTCTCAGCATAATACAGGGCATATTTAATGAAGTATAGGATTTGAAAAAAAACAAACCAAACAAAAAAAAAACCCAAAAACCCAAAAAACTAATTCACAAAGCTTTATATACCAGAATGGATTTTAGCTATTTTAATTGATCACAATCAGCTAATCAACCACAGTGTTATCAGTTATTTTAACTTTAGATTTTTATATAATTTAAAAATACCTATAATGCCAAATGTGTAGTTGGCTTCCAATAAAGTGGTATGCAATAGCACAAGGACATTTTTTTAATTAACCACTTCAGTTTTCGGGTAAGTGGATTTGCATATTGTAATCATCTGCTTATTAAATATTTTGCATCTCAAACATGCCTATGAAAAGTAACTATACTATAATACCTAATGAAATTTCCCCCTGATTTATCCCCTGGTTTGTCTCTTGGGGTGATTATAATTTATTTTATTGAACCAATAAAGCCAATAAAAGAGTACTGTACAGAAACCTTCAGGTTCCCCCAAGGTACCCTTCTTCAGGTTTTATGGCAACAAGATTTTTCAAAACAGCACCACTGAAGATGTATTGGGTTCCACACTAAGCCCACAATTCAAAAGAGCAAGGGGTCAATGCATCTTGGAGGGGAGTGCGTCTTTTAGTTTTAGTGTCTCGTTGGTACCACACTCACCTGGTACATTACAGTTTGGGTGAGATTCCGTCATAGAGCTCTGTCCTGAACAACCGTGGACATTATTTCCTCTCTTAAACATTCCTTAAATTGTGCTGAATTGTGTCCATCGGGGATTAAGTAAAGACTAACAAACTCATTTCACATTTAACATGGGCAGCATTATCCAGTGACACTTCAGCACCAAGCAGCAGTTTACAGATTATTTGCTGGGGTCATGCATAACTTTTTCTTTTTTCTTTTTCAAAGCTTTACATTTAATTGGCAATATAAAATAGATTACACCCCCGTCTGCAGTGATTTAAACTGTACAATACCTACACTTTAGTAATGTTGAGCTACCAGCTGTTGCAGTACTTGTGATTATCCAATTTAGTACATACCATACACAAATAAAGTTTCGTAATGCTTTTGTAAATGTGAAACTGTTAAGAGATCCGCCAGTTAATATTTTTTGTAATAATAAATAATAACAAAAACATACCAGAAGATGGCAGCAACATGCAGTTAATAAGAACATAAGAACATAAGAAAGTTTACAAACGAGAGGAGGCCATTCGGCCCATCTTGCTCGTTTGGTTGTTAGTAGCTTATTGATCCCAAAATCTCATCAAGCAGCTTCTTGAAGGATCCCAGGGTGTCAGCTTCAACAACATTACTGGGGAGTTGATTCCAGACCCTCACAATTCTCTGTGTAAAAAAGTGTCTCCTATTTTCTGTTCTGAATGCCCCTTTTTCTAAACTCCATTTGTGAACAACACCAACAAATACACAGTAAGAATAATTTGCTTGTTTTAAAATTTTAATTTGATAAAGGTTTAGTTTAAAAGACAAGGTAAGTTATTATTACAATTTATTTAAATATGAATAATTTAAAAATGTTTAACTTGTGATAGTGATAGTTTGGTAGTAATTGGTGTGTTTGAACTAATAAAGGGTTTCATGGTGTTTACATTTGATTTTGAAGTGAAAGGTTTAATGCAATACTTTTCAGCTGAATTAAAAACAAATATAAGTCCTTTATTTCATTTATGATGGAGGTGAACAAAGAAGCGTTGACTGACAACACAATCCTAAGAACCGTTAATTTTTAATTTTTTTTACTCGGTTAACAAAACTGATAAAAAGTCAGCCAGTATAAAGAATGCAACTGAAAAGACACAAATCTAATTGAGATTCTTGAAAAAGTGAATAATTTATTCAACACTGAAGTGATTTTAACATTGGCCATGTTAAAGCAGAAATAAATCATAAAAGTGGCTAATACAAGAGTTCAAAATATATTTGATGGCATGACAAAAAATATGTCTGGTTTATTACTCATATACACGTATCATTGTCATTAATATCACAAATGTGTTATAGTTTTGTAATAGTATTTTGTCAATAACTGTGAGGCTCTGAGCTGCATAGAAATATACTACCAGTATGTTAAAATGAATAGTAAGTATTGATCTCCGTTTAATAGATTTATTTTCTTGCCAAGGCAAGGCAAGTTAAATAATGGCAACAAGAAAAAAAAAGATTCATTAATGAAATACTTTTTCATTATCATGGTAGGATGCTGTTCTAAAGATAACCTCAGTTTCATGAGAATAAATTAATTGCTTACCATTATAGTCCTAAACACCATTTAGCTCTTATCTTACAAAATATAATTTTTAAACAAATAGTAATGGGAGAAAGTGTTTTATTTAAACTGCAACAATTATTTTTCCTATAAAAAAATATTCAGGAGAGCATATAGAAAATAAAAAGGATGAGAATTATAAAGTGAAGTGCTTGGTTTGTATGAAAAATAATTGAATTGTGTGCAATGGGCACTTTCTGTAATGCCCCTTACAAAAAAACGCTTTGCTTACAAACAACTAACAAACCTGTTTATTAGCAGCTTTCAAATAATTACAAAGGCAATTGGTAGCAAGTAGACACTCGGGACATACAGTAATAAAACAAATCCAACTAAAACAGCATATCAGTATATGCTGTTAACCTTTCTGCCAAGGCTACCATAGTCAAAGCTGAATTAACCAGTCATCTAAGGTGTAAAGAAACTGTTGCCATTTCAAAATATACTCCTAAGAGCAGGCTAGGATGTTTGAGGATATTGGAAGAGTGTCATTTGGTCCTATGCTGCCCTGCTAGAGAAAGTTAGGGGCCCTAGAAGTCGGGAACATAGATTCATACCACTTACAGCTAGACCAGAGCTTATACCTAGGTCCTGCTAGATACATACTGTACAACACTGAGAGATTGAGCAGATAAGGAACGATGACAGGATGAAGGATTATGTGAACAAGCTAGACTAAGAATGGGTGATGCAGAATAAGAATGGGAATGCAGTAGCAGGTAGAATAGGTTACTAGCAGCAGAGGGAGCCGATAGGCTCAAAAGAGACTGAATTAGAACAATAAGGATATGACAGACCTAGTCCCAAGAAGCGACGTGGGAAATCTTTAAGGGAGGTTGATCCAAGGAAAACAAATAGATATGATAAGGCAGGACTTAAACTGGTAAACTGCTGATTGTGCTTTGTGGTGAAAATACCAGTTAAACCGACAGCTTCCAAAAGTGAATCCATTATTCATAGTCATATGCAGCAGTATAAGGGCTTTAAATAGATATGGATGAAAGATCCAGGTACACAGACATACAGCTGTATTCGTCTTTAGTTCTTTCTTGCAAGATTAAATAAACATTGGTCAACTTGACTGGTCTTGTTGCAACTGACTAACAATTTATCAATAAATAATTTACTTGACAGTACAGAAATAAAGAAAAAAAACTGTATTTGAAATATTTAAAGTATAGGTTAACCAGATGTAGCATGTCTGCAAATACTGTACATTATTATATAAAAAATACATCTGTATGGGGCAAAAAACGGCTTTGTTATTACCATTACTATTGCATCATTCTCAAATATGCAGACGGTTGCTGATTCACACTTAGGTTCTTCTAAGTTCAGACAGGAATGAAGCTAAATCAAGTATATGGTTGTTATTTTAGTGAAAGGTTACTGTTCCATATTCCATTCAGATAGCAACAGTGTGCAACGAATTTTAAATTGAACTAATGGCAGCATATTTTGAATAAAATAATTCACACTGGCAGAAATATTAAAGGTCACTTCTTATATGCACTATGCAAGCCTCCAGCAATGCTGAATTAAGTTATCATAGATTAAGTGTTAACAAATTTGCACCTAATGAGGACATTCTACTCAAGTACTAATCATTTCTGTCATAAAAACGTATTCAGTTACTTTTGGTTATTACTGTCATTTCACCAGAACTGTACTACTCTGACATTATGCATTTTCATACAGAGCATTAAAAAGCATTGAGAAATAAAATATGGTTCACAAGCATTGCCCTAGTGGTGTTGTGACTCCTTTGTGGCAGCTAAAGAAAGCTGACGGTTTGCAACTTGCTAGATTTGTGAATTTAAACTATAAATAAACAGCATTTTACAATATAAAAGAAATACATGAATCATAAACCTAAAATGAAGACTATAAACTAAACTATAATTAATCAAAACTGACAAATTATTTGGGAAGAAAAACCCATAACTATCGTAGCCTTGAACTATAAAACAAATGTTCCACTGAGTGTGGGTGCGAGAGTGTAAACTTGAATGAAATCAATTGCCCTTTGTAAAGAATTAAATGGGCACAGACTTCTGCCAACTCTCTTTACCAATATCAAACACTGACACTTACCCCATTCTAACATACCTTTAAACATAGCTTACCCACTGGCAAATTATAAATCCATTATGATTATAAAATCATAACTACTGTAAGTATTTGTAAAAGTACATATTTTGGAAGTATATACAAAAAAAAAAAAAAAAAAAAAAACATTTACTTGCAAATAAAACAGAAATACTATTAATTAGCACAACTTCTGTGTGCATTAATTGTGAAAAGAACACAATACAAAAATAAGTAAAAAGTTTAATAGTCAGGAAAGTATGTAGATGGCAGTGTTATATACACCAGGATCTGCTTGAGAGAACTGTATTTTTTTCTACATAAAGATGAGCAGATGTCATTCTCTTTTGCAAATATTGTACAGTAAACATGAAACAACACTGATGCAAAGGGTCAGCATTCCCTTGGGACCTCATAACACTCACACTGAAGTACAAGGGTCTGAAAAGCAGCCAATATGTGGACAATGAATCTAAGATTGCTCATTGTAAAGCCCACCCATCTGCGGCCAAAGATGCCACTAGTAATCACTTACAGATCGCAACAGCACATAGGTACCAATGCCTACCATGCATCTGGTCTTGGGTTAGTAGCAGGTGCACTATATTTCACCCTACATGCTTTGGAATGGCTGAGTTATCTGAAGAATGCCTAAGGGTTATGTCAGCATGAAGGGAATCATAACCTATTGGTCAGATCACCCTGTAATAAGCGTTGTGGAGAACTTCCCACCATCTCTCTGAATCACAAGCCCTCTGACTTATCCGTGAGCTTTGCAGGTGCACCCACTCAGTATTGCCATTATCACATTTTTGGTTGTTACAGTATAAATACAACCGCAAATTTTCAATTCCATAACAGAGCCATTTTGTGTATGTTTGTTATTTTGAAGTCTGATGTCAGAATCTCAAAAAAAACTGTTTCAGGGTAAACAGAACACCAAAAAAAGATCACTATGTCTCCTATTTTAAAGCAAGTGCCGAGGCAACATCTTTTTTTTTTTTAACTAGCCAGAGACATTTAAGAACAATAATGCTACTCCTTCTTTCTGAAACTGATGCTTATTCGTTTAATATTGTTACAACTGTCACAGAAAATGTTATTGTACACTTAATAACATAGTACAGAACATAACATTTTCACCATGCTGTTTATACACCATTTCAACAATACTGAACGCTTTTTGAAAAAAAAAAAGACATGTAAATGAGAATACCTTACAATTTGATTAAGATATCTGCACTTTCGATCTCTATACCATTTTCTTTATACTATTTTCCAATTAAATAGAATCCCTGGAAACACCACTAAACTACATGCCTATCTGCTTGGAAGACTGCCTCTCCTCTATAGAATGAAAGCTGGAAGATACAATATAATTTTGTATATATATATATATATATATATCTATATATATATATATATAATTATATTATATATATAATATATATAGCCTTTGGCAATATTAAACCTTCCTATTTCATGCCAAAACTGTGGCCCTTACTCCCCAGAGTAGTTGGAGCATACCTGCATCGTACTGCCAGAAATAGGTTTAATCGCACATCAGTGCAATTTTTCTTTTAAAAAAAAAAAAATCACATTTCTCACCATATTTGTTACCCAAATCCCACAAACAGAAAGACTAGATTGACCACATGAGAGGTACCCAAGAGTGAATCACAAAATAAATCAGCGATCCTCTCAGCACCCACAACCAAGTTTATTTTTCATTTTGTGGCCAGACCCCAACCCAGTGTGTTAGAGTATATTGCTGCTGGGATTAGAGTTTGTCATACAAGTGAAACAGAGAGTATCTTTATTACTTATTTTACCCTTGTTTAAAAGCTGCGCTGTGTTGGCACGTCTGTTTTTTCATTACAAAGTTATTGTAAAAGAGAAATTACTCCAAATTACTGGAGATAAATGGGAATTACGAGGTTTCAATTCCCCCAAGCTAGCAACACAATGATTTGGAATTATATTTAGTTTTGTTGCTCAACACAATGGCTGCAAAACAAATAAATAAATAAATAAATAAACAGCAACCAAGGGTAAAGTATTTTTGCCTGTACCTTGTCATTTTATTTCAATGAGGAAAAAGAAGGCCACAGGTGGCTGTGAAGTAGTTGTTTATTGGTTTTGTTTTGACGCATTCAAGATACACTAGTTAAATAGAAATGATTTCATTGCAAGAATTGGAAAAACGGAAAAGGTTTGACTTTGGTTCAGTGTTTTCAAACTACCACAAAATATTTACATGGATGACTACTAAAATATATTTCCCATAACAATATAATAATGGCAGCACATTGTCTGTAAGAGATACCTTTCAGTGTGGGTTTAAATATTAATGTCTTACAAACAACTCACCTGTGTGCCTTCTAATTTTATTTGAGGGGGTAAATAATGTCAAGTTTATTGAATATTTTACCAGATCCACTTCTGATAAACAGAGGCATAGAGCAGGCAAGCTGCAAGGCTGTTCATAACATTGCAATTGAAACATTAGACCACCGAGTGACACTGTGTGCTAAGTTCAAATTCCCATCAATACCCTGCAGTTAAGTGCATGTATTTTTTGTGTAAAGTTATGGACCTCCCTTCCTGTGTTTTAATGTATTGTTTCCAGATTCTGTATAGTATGCTACACAAGGCTGACTTTTGAGTTTATAAACCTTTACTTTTGGAATTTAAGCCAGAAAAGCTTGGTGCTTGATTTCAGCACCTGTATTTAAAATAATTACCCTCACATGAGCAGTTACCAAGATATTCCAACAGAGGTCCCTACTGCATTACATGCTGTGATTGTCTTTCAGATTAACACTATATTATTTCATCCTTACTTGTTTTGCCTTTGGTCTGTGTGCAATCATAGGTGGTCCCTGAACTATCCCCAACATATGAATAATAATAATAATAATAATAATAATAATATAATAATAATAATAATAATAATAATAAAATACATAATTGTTATTTTTGTAAATCATACTTATTGGAGGCTGTGTGGTTCAGTGGTTAAAGAAAAGGTCTTGCAACTGGGTGGTCTCTGGTTCAAATCTTGGCTCACTCGCTGAGGGTGTGTGACCCTCAGCAAGTCATTTAACCTCTTTGTGTTCCATCTTTCGGGTGAGACGTTGTTGTAAGTGACACTGCAGCTGATGCATAGCTCACACACCCTGGTCTCTGTAAGTTGCCTTGTATAAAGGTGTCTGCTAAATAAACTAATAATAATAATAATAATAATAACAATCACACTAAAAATACAATAAAATAACAAATAAACGGTCCATACCCCCTACCGGTTTACCAGTGGAGATATGTATATCAGTTGTATTACATTGCTTATTTTAACCGTCATATAATTTCAATCTCCTAATATTTTAAACCGAAATCTTTAAGAACATTATAATTTTAATAGGTAATACACATACAATTATGTAAGCACCTAATGCAAGACAATAACTATTCCCCCCCAAAACTATTACAATTAGTAATTACTGGTGTTTAAGTATGTGATGGCCATTATCACATCCTTATTGTAATAACTGAAGTTACACATACAAAAATGCTAGTAAAAATAATTGAGCGTTAACTGGAGGGAGTTAATGAGCCTTAACTTAATTGCAAATCCAATTAAATTCAATTAAATACTGGTATTTGTTAGCATTTAACGGACAGTTACACAGTGTTGTAAAATAAGGTGTTACATAGGTACCTTGAACTAAAAAATCATGCTCAAGAAAGCACAAATATTTTCTCAGTTGCTTTCTACTTTAAAAAAAGGATCTACTTGTGGACTGGGTTTATTAAAATATGGATGTTTCCTAATTAAATGTGACATAAGTCTTCATATTAAAGAAGACAACGTATTGTAAAATTACACTTTGTTGTATACTACAAGCAAATAGTAGGGCTACCTAACCACTTCAGGAAATTGCCAGGTGCTTACATCATTCAAATGAATAGACAAGTAAAGAAAATCCAGTCATACAACCAGTAATGAAATGCTGACTTTATGGCAGCACATCATATTGTTAAATTATGTTACAGCAGAATAGAAACACAGAAATTAATTCATTGGGAACATTTCAAAATATGTGCGCAAGTATTTGGATAACGGTAGGTGTTATGCCAAATAAAGTCTCCTGGTAGTATTTGGCACCTTAGGTGCGAAATACTGTCCCTGCCAAAAAGTGTCTCCTAGCCAGCACAATTTTAATAATAAAGTAATAATGTACAATATGTTGTATAATCATATTAATTGGATATGTAATGTGTTTTATATTCTTTGCTTTGTAAGATCAGAGAACATTGTACTGATAGTTAGTGCATTTACTACTGTAGCAGAGCAGAATACAATATTGCCTCTATTTACTTTTCAATGGAGACTATAGTTGGCATTTTAGGTGCCAAATGCTGTCTGCAGCACAACTGAGTCCCATTGCAAATTACATGCCATCATTAAATTTCAATGCAAAACCATTGAAATGAGTCCGTGTTTACCAGACAAGATTCAAAGATGGCGCAAAACATAAACTAGCATTCACAAATGAATTCACATTGGGCGCTGACTACAAATGATAGCCTTTTCTTCGGATGACACTATTTGGCATAACAGCAGGTCTTTAATTGTTGAATAGCGCTTTTGAGAGCCTGGTTCCAACCAGGTATTGAATTGTTTCATCCATTCCAGGTGTTCAATGGTATAATGTAAACTAATGGAATAGACTGGATGGGTTTTGGTTTGGAATGGACTGGAAGAGCCAGTACCATTGCTTCAGTTTATACATTTTGCTGAATCCAGGGGTCCGTTTTAGATTGATAACAGAAAATGTTAAAACACAAGATGACACACAGGTTATTGTAATTTAATTGAACTGTATTTTATTAATCTTATTTTTACATTTGTGTGATAGTTTTGCATTGATACGATAATAATAATTCCAAAGATTTTTTATAACTTCAATCTGAATAAATTGTATTATAACTGCTGTTTAATTTCAACTAACTCCTGTTGCATGATATATGTTTCCTGTCTAAATTTTTTTTTTTTTTTTTTTTTTTTTACAGAGTAGCAAAATTTCTAGAAAATATGTCTTCTTATTCTGATTTAATTAAGTGGAACCTCATAAGCAAGAATTGTTTTTATTCAGATTACATAGAGGCTACTGCACCAACCTATTTTCAAATATTAACTGTTCGAATTCATAACACACGGACAATAGCTCTCTGCTACTGATTGTGAACTTTGGTTAGTTATCTCGGCAGTGTACAGTACCTATTTAACTGAATAGCCCAAGAAGCATCTCTCTTTACAGTCTGTATCAAGCCTTGTGACATCCCTTGGCTTTATTTTTCTGTTACCCTACTTATCCTTTTCTTCTCAGTCTCTGCTCCCTTGTAACACATATTTGTAATAGGTCCATCTCACCCACTGTTAACATAAACGGGTCTCCATATTATCCATTGTTAACATAAACGGGGCTACGTTACAGCTACAAGCAAATCATCTCCCTTAATGTGAGTGTTTCTATAAAATAGACGACATACGTATGTTTGGAAGAAAACTATAACCCTGAGACTCTGACTTTTTTTTTTTTTTTTAGATCAACCGAAATTATGAATTATTATCTTTTATTACCATGTATCCCATGCTTTAGGCGAATACACAACATTCAATATACAGTAAATGGTCAATATAAACGAATGCCATAAAAATATGTGAATGTATATTTGTCGCTAGTTAAGTAGCCTACTATCAAATGCTGAATAATTGGAATTCCACACTGCTGTAGTCATCGTAGTTGAGAATGGCCATGTGTTTTTAATTTGCAACAAATAACATTCACCGAATTTTAAAAAACGTTTATTGATCTGAAGGATTTGGTGCATCGATTTCATATCACGTTTATTACAACATTAATCGTTGTACATAGACACGTTTTCTTGTGTTCTCATAGTGCAACTGGCACACGGGCGCACGATGTCCGCTGGGTTTGGTTTTTTTTCCAACTCAAGTGATCCAATGTGAAAAGCCACCGCTAGTCGCCCCCAGTGCTCTTGCAGTCTCGCAGACTACACATTTTCTTTCTCACTGTAGACTTAACGTCACGTCCGCACTTGAACTTGAATTTTATCCCATTGTACAGAGGCAGCCCCAGCCACAGAGAGACAGAGAGCTCCGAGACGCAGGACTCCGCCATCTTCACAGTGAAAGAAAAAGATTTAAAAAAAAAAAAAAAAAGCCAGCAGGTCTTGTTTTATTTGGAAGGAGGTGGCAGTCAGTGTTCTTCCAGTGTCAGACAAGGGGAGCCAGTGCAAAGAGTTACACAGGCTAAAAGTCATTGGCATTCCACGCACTAGTAGTGCCAGTAGTAAGAGAAGAATAAAAAAAAGGTGTCCATCGCATTGCAAACTCAAGTGCGAGTGGACATTGGATTTTGTGATCAGAAACAAAAGTGCATTTTGCCTGCCAAACACCAAGTCCACAATTTGGGTGAAGAAAGGTACCCTGCGTACCTCAGCTCTCAAGCTCCAGGCATTTGCCTTTTTTTTTTTTTTTTGAGAAAGGTATAGTGCTGTAGTCCACAAGATACTGACAGTCACCGGCAATTGCGAAAAGGGATATTTTTGCGCTTTTGTACCTGGCTAGATTTACTGGTAAACCCTATTGCCAGTGACATTGAACGTTTTGGAGGGAAAAAAGACAATTTTCTTCACAATTTCTAGTTCTGTTCAACAAGGAAAGACTACTGTACTTATAAGTCACTGCCTGACACAAAGACAGTGCTCAGCTTTGATCCAGGGACCTCTACACAATCTGATTGCTCTGGTTTGCAACCCAAATAGTGGAGCAGTGCCAGTGTTGGGGAAGTCGCAGGAAAAGTTACTGAAGGAAAAAAAAAAAAAGAAGAAACGGGGGGAAAACCATCCGATCCTTCAGAGTACGAGTCTCCGGGCGATGCCAGTGTAAATGCCAGGGCAATGTCCCGTCGCAAGCAGGGAAATCCACAGCACTTGTCACAACGAGAAATAATTACATGTAAGTAGAATTGTCATTTTAATTTGAACACACTGAGCGTAGTTTTATGCATTTTACATAGCTTATATATATATATATATATATATATATATATATATATATATATATATATTATATACATACACACACACACACACACACACACACACACACACACACACACACACACACATATGGTTGCCTGTGAGTAACATTGCATTTTAACAGGTGATGGGACTGTTCTGTCGTCTATGTAGACACTATCCAGAAATAAAGCTATTAGACCACAAAGTTACTGATAGAGGCTACTGTAGCCTGCGCTACTGTAGTTGAGATTTAGTGAGTGATGAAGAATCTTACATTCTTTAAAAAGACGTGGCATGCATAACAGAAAACGATTAACATTCCATTTAGTTTGATGTTTTGATGAAGTAGACGTAGAAGATTTTTTTTTTAAGTAAACCGTTCTTAAAATGTATCTAAACTATAATATAGACTGCAGCCAAATACATTAAATCACGATGTAACATAAAACATAAGGAAAATACATAAATAAATGAGTACATAATAATAATAATAATAATAATAATAATAATAATAATAATAATAATAATAAATATTTTAAAAGAGTGCGTGTAAACCATTTTGATAAATGAAAACTAAACGGTATAGTAGTGCATGAGTGTTGTTAGGCCATTTCGTAGGTAAGATGAAAATAAAGGGAAGTGTATACTATTGTGTTACAATATAACCACAATATAACTATTTGAATAACAATTCAAATTCTCTTACAGTAAAGACAACAAGCTGAATAAAACTGTATTACTATACAGACAAAGAAGGAACTTTATTCAGTGATAAAACTACAATTATCTTCGGGTAAATACACCCCACAAGCCCCTAGGTTATGTGTGCTATTGCTAGCCTGTGAGCAAACTGTCTGCTTTATAATTTCTGATACAATTGTTTTTGTAAAAGGTTATGTATCTACCAATATTTCTGAAAATATTAACTACTTTGATAAAACAAGCCGTCTTCCACCAATGTGTTAGGTGTTGATAACTGGTAAGGATTGAAAAAAAACAAACAAAAAAAAAAACTTGCAAGTCTTAGGCGTGTCGAACAGGGCAGAGTCCTTGCGCGAGACGTTTGAAATCCGAATATTTATGTTTTATTTTGAAAGATCATTTAAATAAATAAATAAATATTATAGAGATTTCCCCTTCCATGACAAATCTACTGTTGCGAAACCCTTTCACCAACAACACAAGCAGCAGCTTCGTATTTTTTAGCGACCGTATGTATCTCTGTGACGTTATTTTTTCTGTGACTATTCGTCTATTCGTTTGTTTTTATTTGAAAACGTGAGCATATCTGCCAACAGTTATTGTTTTTGATCATAAAAAAACATATTATTTTGTTTGCATGAGAAATGGTAATTCTCTCTCTCTCTCTATCCCTCTCTCCATATTAATTATTGTATTTATGATCTATTATAAATGTATTATTAGTATTATTTTCACATGTTTATGTGATGTTACTGATTAAGTCATTTAAATGTGTTTTTGACAATTATACTCAGGAAAGGAAATGTGCTCACTTGTATATCATTGTAATATTTGTGCACTACTATACTCAGTCTTTTAAATACAGTTCCTGGGTTACAACAATTGTCAAGGAGATACATTTTAGTACGTCAAAAGGGCCAGTTCTTTTTGGGATACTACTAGGTACTGGGTACAATATAATTAACTATTATTTGAACACATATCGTGTATTATAATTATAATGCAACGTCTAAAGGTGTGTAGTTATAGAAATGTGACAACGCATAACCATCATTTGTAGAATTATCTCGCAAATGGTTTGTGATAGTGCATGCAGGGTAATGTATAAGGGGTGCAGCCAGGGTTGCACAATGAAAGTCAAAGGTAGCAAAGAGGAATGTGCAGGAAATGCAGTCATTTTAAGAGAAAACCTTTTATAGATAAATCATATATGGATAATTCTATATATCTATATATTATATATATATATAATATATATATACACACACACACACACACACACACACCACACAGACACACACACACACACACACATTTTATATTAAATTAATGACAAATCTCGACTTGAGCTTCCCTTATCGAATGTTTTTATATCTAAAAGGAACACAGCACCTGTTGTTTTAGTTGCATGCATTTGTTTATATTGTTACACTGATCATATTTTTGCAGCCTACTAGTGTTCCATACATTTGTGTTGAAACAGAAGCAAATAATTTAGTTTTAATATTATAGTCAATGACAATGAAAGTCAATTGGATATGACAAAACCTACAAAGCTATCTACAAAGCCATATCTAACAAGTTTGTTTAAAACAAAACAAAAACAAACAAACAAAAAAAAAAGTAATGTCTTATTTAGATAATTCAGGATGCAATTATTCAAATCTGTTTTATTTTGTTAGGACTGTATTTTGTTTTGTATCTGTTTATTACAAACTGAGTTTACATTTAATCTACTAAATGTAATTACTAGAAAGCTTGTAATTTTCCAAAACAGGCTTTTACATGCATATTAGTGTTATTAGTGTTTAATCAAACTGGGCATTTAGCATTCATCCAACTTTTATAAGGTGTTTATAGTTGAGCCTGTAAGGTATTTCATTGACCAATTACTTAATTCCTATTGTTACAGTAAAACAAATCGTTGATTTGCTTAAAAGGTTTACAGCAAATCACAATGTAACCAAGAGACATGTGTTTATAAAATATATTATTAATGTGCAACTGGTCAGCTTGTTTTTTCATACAAACCCCTTTGTTAAATATACTATTCAATAACCATTACATCTCTATGTAGAAAATCTAGTCTTTATCATCTTTTGTGAAAATAACAATGGAACTTACAGTTAAACATTTCTGGTTGAGAGTAGTATGTAATGATGATGATGATGATGATGATGATGATGATGTTGATGAGGATTACACCACCTTTTTCGAAATATTGAACATGCATGCAGTGTTATGAACTCTGTGTGTGTGTGTGTATGTGTGTGTGTGTGAGGGTGTGAGGGTGTGTTTGTGTGTGTGTGTGTGTGTGTGTGTGTGTGTTTTCGAACTAGGTATGATTTGATAGCCCACAATCTAAGGGTCAGACTGAAAAGGTGGCCAAATTCCACATCATAAATATCATCATTGCAGGTATTTTAAGCTGTATCTAGACATTTGTGAAGGAAAAAAGAAAGATCTAGATTCATGGAGAAGGAGAAATAGTCTATGGTTTTATATGTCAAAAGGGAAGCGATATGGGTAATCCAGTATAGTCATCTCAGGAAACATTTTGGCGGCATAGAGAAAAAGAAGAGTGAATCTTGAATAGATTATACTAGTTTAATAAATCTTGAATAGATTGTATTAGACTGGGGAGAAATTTCTAGGCAAAGGATGAAAAAATTTAGCTGCCATATTTCATTAAAACATTAGTCTAGATGTAGCCAGAAATTAATATTTTTTTTGTCTATTTCACTGCTTGTAGTTCAAACACACTTTGAAATGTTATAAAGTCCGATATAAAGTCCACAGGTAGTTTTCTATTTTGAAAACCGAGTTAGCTTAAAAAAACACAGTTATGTAGTTTATTCCTCCATCTGTTCGAACACTTGACTGTTTAAAACTATTCTTAAGATTAATTTTGTGCACCAATCATACAGCAGCCTACAACTTATTTTTGCGAATGGATCAGTTTATCATAAGAACTTAAGTACTGATCTGTATATATTACATGCATGTTTTTTTCATCATTCTAATTGATCATTTAGTGAATAAATAACACAAATTAATAAAAAAATTACTATGCAACACTAATTATTATACAAAAGCAAACAATATTTGTCAATGTTAAATATTGTGTAATAAAATTGCATTAAAAAAAGTTACAAAATATTATATATCCACTTAGGATTCAGACAATGACCCAGCTAGAACAATAAAGATCATATTAATATTTTGAATTACTATTCTTTTTTTTTTTTTTTTTGGGAGGGGGGGTTAATTAATTTCTTTTTTAGAGGTAAGCCTTTTAAGATGCAATGTAGGGTTTGCTTGATCGCTAATCCATGTTGAGTGTAATCTCCTATCTGCGTACATTATGCGACACATGTACAAATATTGTTACTGAACATAGGATGACTATTTTACTAATTCGAGAGCGGCAAATGAAAAACTGTTTTTATTTATATATTTATTTATTTTACTATTTTGCTCTTGGCATATAGTGTAATATTATTGGTAGAAGTTGTTTGATTGGTACAGGTTTTGTAATATAGAACAAAACTGCTGATAATGTATATGTGTACATTTTGGCTGACCAAATATATTTCCTTAAATGTAGACTACAGTACTATATGTACATCATTCTAATGGTGGTGTAAATTATATTTTTTATTTGTATCAAATATAACAGTAATGTAATTTCAATAGCCACATTTGAATACTTAAGCCCCTACCTACAGAACCATTATTTTAGCTATTTAATTTGACTCCCTGCGTAATTAAAATATTTTGGTTTGAAATAGAAAGTAACACAGTAATTACTGTTACTGTTCAAAGGTTAATGTCTTTCTGTATCTGGCTGATTGGTACAATCACTTGACAGAAGATTAATGTATTAAACAAAAGCTTTCTCTTGAAAAGGAAGAGATCTTATGCGTGCAAACAAATGGATTAACAGATGCAGTGCAGACTGATTTACACCTTGTGGAAATGAAGACATCATAGTTTCACATTTACAAACTTTTATTTTACAATTAGTTTTATTTTTCAGTTTAGCAATAGGTTACTGGAACAAGTCGTCCCTGATCTTTTGACCTAGGAAGTCAATGGTGTGCTTGTGTGTGTGTGTGTGTGGGGGGGGGGGGGGGGGGGGTGGGGGTGTCTTATATCAATTATGTCTTAATTTATATAAATACACTATTGGGGATGTGCGATAACCCTTACCTATGTTCTATACTTATCATACATGTTTTTAGTAAGGTTGATGTCATTTTTGTTTGTGTCCCTGTCTTCTCTATGAAGTTTATTTTTCTAGATCAACTTCTTTGTTGTAACTTCCTTTCCACACTTCACCTCGGTTGTTATTGCTATATCAGACCTGCTAGGGGGAGCTCTTAGTCTATGTGTAAGGTTGTAAGTGGAAGGAGGCGCATAAACATATTTCCTGAATCTTTGTTTTCATGGGGGTTGGGTACAGTAGTTTATTCAGATCTCTCATGCATGTCTTAGATCACATGATAAATAAAGATTAGAGTTGTTGCAGTTATTATATAGTCACTACTCAATACACACTATTGGCATACTGTATTTGAAACATCAGTATTATTACTAATTAAACATTTGATCATTATCACATAGATAACTATTTTTTAGTTAAAGAATTTACTTTTTGTGTCCAAAGTTGTATCGACCAACTTGTAACCACACCTCAGGAACTACGGTATTTCTAGAACCTCATGGGTACAAGTTTTTATGTTGTTTGACTTAGTTATTGATAACTTGTTAATTTCATATAGCTTGCTTGATTACTGTAGCAATACAAGTCAGATATACATTTGTGTATTATTTAAAAATATGCAGAGTATCAGATATGAAGAGAAAATGTGTTCAGCAGTGTGATATCGTACAGTAACGCATTGTACCAAATTTACAGAATGACCTACTCAGGATGGGGGTTATTGTAGCTTTTTGTGTTACGCTTTGTTTGCTGGTATTCAAATTTAAAAGGGAAAATTGCTGCATTTTGCCATTGCTAAACATTTTTCTCAAAACCTTACGACGATTTTTTTTTTTTTTCCATAAAATTTCTCTGGTATTTGTCTGTTGTAAAAATATAATTTTTAAAAAATCAAAAAATGTTCTAATACAATGCCATTTTTTGTAGCTGATATTGCTACATTTTAATAAAACAAAAACAATGTGTATTCAGCAAAAATACAGATAAAAGATTGAGGACATTATAAACCTTGTAATAGCCTAGTTTTCAAGATATGTTTTTGATTGAATTGCGTATCTCATTCGTATAAAAATGACATACATAATTTGTACATACTTTGTGTTATTGTGTATGCAATAAAAGCACCCTTATTTGTTTTATACACTGAGATTAAGAGGTTTGTATATTTTGGATCCTAGTGGACTTCTTAATCTTAATTTTAGGATGCCTGTTACAATAAGGAGACTATGAGCATGTACTATTGCACTGCGGCATATATATTGCATGTTATAATTGAATGCACCATTTAAGGAACCCAGGTACATTTGACTTATAGTCAGTACAATAAGGTTGTTGTGTAATAATCTTGCTGATTATTATCTTTTGGAGTTGACCACCTCCGTGAAATTCCATTGTTTGCGAGATTTATTTTACCGAGACGTGAATATTCTTTTTGCCTATTTATGTAATAAAGTAAAAAAAAAAATAAAAATAAAGGTTCAAGTGTTTGTGTATGTGCAAGTTACTGTAATCAATATTCATTGTCACCTCTGAATAGAATACACTGGATTGCTGTATCATTACAGCTTTTCGTTTGTTTGTTGACCACCTGAATCAGAAGGTTGTTGAAACAGTCTGTCAGGCTGGATTCCAAATTCAGCTCAGAGATGCAGTGAGTTTCCAGATCCTGATTTTACAGGGCAGGGGGTACTTTCATCAGTGACAGGATTGTATTTGCCCTCAGGTGACAGTGGGGAACTGGGAAATAAATGAAGATCCTTTGCTGCAAACTGTGGGTCTGGCTGCCAATCTTGAGCAGGCATTGGCATGCATTGGTTACTGGGTAGCTTGCAGCTATTGCAGCTACACCCTTCCCAGCAGTGAGCCACTATGGAGCAAAGAGAAGATCTAGTAAATTGATAGGGGACTTTTGAGGATTAAAAAAAATAAAATAAAGAAAAGTAAACGATAAGCATTGAGCTGATAGCTTCCGATTAGATTTTGCACTTGTTTTCAGCAACAGAGTGGATTCCTTCAACTCAGTTCACATGACTGTACATATTTTGGCTTGCAGTGTAATTCTGGATAGTACTGTAAATCCCATTAAAATGAAAATAAATCTGTGGTTGTGCTTTAGAGAGCCATGGGTTAGTTAGTCCTGTTTAAACGGTAGTTGCATTGCACTGGTTTGGCTGCAAGGTTTGTTGCCCAAGCATGTTTCTAGCAGCTTGAATGTTTCTATGCACCATTTGAATGTGTGGCCAGTTTGGCAGTGTTCGTAAGGTTGCATTTACAAAAAAAAAGGTTTTTAATATTATAGATTATAATCTTTGTATTATTTGTACTTTTTTTTTTATATTGTACATGTATAGTAATTACCCTATGTTCGTTTGATAGCCAGCTAAGAATAAAACTAATTGAAATAAAAAGCTCCTTGAGCTTCAAGTTGACCACTTTAGAGTTTGAATAATAATGTTTTGCTAGGGCAATGTCTGCAAAGCTGATTACCCCATAGGTACACAACCTCTGTATTTCTGTGTTAGAAATTACAAACAGGAAAATGCCATGGTGGCAAGTTTATTCACCTGCTTTCTGTATCTTTGCAGTACGGCAGTGTAGTTACTATGTATTCTAACTAAAATTCAATAAAATGTATAAAAATATTAATAATGCTAAAATAGTCTAAAACACAATGAAAGATATAACCAGACATTAATATATTTTACAGAGTCATCAGATCTACATAATTATTGTTGATTATTCATTCATTTCTGCATCTCTTTTACATAAAAGTCTGCTCATGGGGTGAGACCAATGCTGCCATTAACAGATTGTAAACAGCAATGATTTTCTTCATTGTTAGGCCAGGAGTACTAGTATAGTATTTCACTTGGATTACCTGATCCTATTCATGACATGTTCATAGAAAACATTCTAGAACAGGTTCACAAACATCTGTCTGTTATTTATTCATAAAAAAACAGACTTTAAATGAATGTTTTGTCAATAGGTTCCACCATAACCAATTCAATGCAGTTAACCCACTGAAATTCAGTATAGGAAATTACCTAAAATTAATTCAGCTCTTCTGAGGAACCTGTTTAACAAAGTGCTAAATTACATTTTGAGAACAACATATGGGATAAACACTGGTGCACCATTAAAATTAAAATCGAAAGCCTTCATGGCCAATGAGTTTGGGGGCTTGGGGCAAAGAGGCTCATGTTGATTTTCATTTCTGGTCATCAAGGTTCAACAATTCTGCATGTACAGAGTCCATTCTTTTTTGTAAACTTCAAGATAAAGATTTAAAAAAAAAACATTAAAACTCCTTGGAATTGAAATATATTATTTTAAATACTTGCTGAAGGTTCAAGAAAATTATGAGCCTTAATGTTACCTAGGTGACAGCATTGTATCAGGTAAAGTTATCCATTATACAGTCTGAGTAGGTGATTTGGGTTAGTTATAATTATATAGTGCGAGGAACATGCAAGGATTTTACAATGCCAGTTCTTTGCAGTGCATGATGGAAAAGACATAACCACATAGATATGCTTTTTACAGCATTGTTGGCATCCTTGGAGAGAACTAGGAAACTGACTTACCAAACTGTCTATTTAACCTTACTTGTGTTACGTGTAGAAACAAAAGGCCAGTGAAAACTCTGTAAAGGGTCCCTGGGCTTGTAATATATAAAAAATAAAGGCATCTTTGAAGTGTATTAGACAAGACAGGGTTCACTGTACTGGCTTGATGGCTTCCTGAACTGTATCTAGTAAGAGGAAATGTTAGCATGTGAAGACAGTTTCAAAGACAGAGCTACATCTTTGAAAACAAAACAAAACAACTGATGTTTTTTTTATTTTTTTAAATTTTTTTTACAAGTGTCTGAAACTACTTTTTGTGTCGAATAAAAGCTAAATAATAATAAAAAAAAAATTCTGACAAAAAAGTCACCTACAGAAATCAGGTGCTACATATGAATGCCAGCTCAAAATTAGTCTGGATTTTGTGGTTTCAGCTGTGTTGTTAGGGATTGCAATCTGTGTGACATGATAAACCACCTCACAGTTATGCACAGTATTCAAACCAATTTCTTTTTACTTGATTCTAAACTTGTATCCTTTTTTCCACCCTGAAGCTGAAGCTGACCATGTGGAAGCAAGGATCAACGATGCCGAAGCTCATACCGCAATGGACCCAAGTCCCGTTGGTACCGGTGGTGGGGTGGGAGACCATGACCTCCTGACCTGCGGACAGTGCCAGATGAATTTCCCTCTGGGGCACATCTTGGTTTTTATTGAGCACAAAAAAAAGCAGTGTAATGGCCTCATTAGTGGGCCAGGCTTTTATGAGAAGAGCCTGGACAGGGGCAGCCCCTCACCCCAACGCACTGAGCTCAGGAAAGTGGTGGAACCAGTAGAAATCGGCATCCAGGTCACACCTGAGGAGGAGGACGAAAGACTGTTGACTCCCACAAAAGGAATTTGCCCCAAGCAAGAAAACATCACAGCAGGTATGTCTTCCTTTGCTCCTCTTGACAGGAGTACTTAAAACATGGGAGAAAAAAAAATACTGAGAAACACAAGTAAAGTAACTGATCATCAGTTGACAAATCATGCATGGGACAAATGATCACATGGCTGTTCTGCCCTAGCAGTACATTTTGTACTGCTGTAGACATTTCAAAATGGAACCTGAATGTTTGTGACTTTATACTTAGCATACATTAGATTTCCTTGACAGTCTGTAAGGATTTGTTTATTTGATATTTTCCACCTGATGGCATGATGGATGTCATTGTAATTTGAATAAACTGCCTGATAGGGTTTAGTACTGGAATTTAAAAAAAACAAACAAAAAAAAAAACATTGTAGGCAAGCATGACTAGGTAAACTCACCCTACTTTCTAGGAGAAATCCAGCCTGAGCCATGTGCTTAAAAGGTGAAAAGCTCATTTAAATCCTAATACTTAAAAAAAAAAAAGGGGGGGGGGGGGGGGGGGGGGGGGGGGATTAAAAAGCCAGTTTTCATATTGAGGAGTGTAAAGGCATTTATAATAGGCCTGCAGCAGGGTAAACTTTAATAGTTATTATGAAAAGCAGTATAGTCAAAACCTTGATAAAGAACCTGCAGGGATCTTAAAAACGGTTCTTATAAAATACAATTTGGCACTGCACAAAACATACGTGAAAATGTGAAGGGACTGCTAATGGACCAGTTGATTTTCTTAAGGGCACATTCAGTCTTCAAAATCCTTGATTAAAGGGGTCATCTGTGGCTACATGTTTGTCTGATATCCTTAATAGTATGTAGCCTTTAAAAAGATCCTATTAACTATACTCAGTCCCTATGAAATGAATAGATACTGAATTCCTCTGAAATGAGTAAAGCATACACATTCAATATTTGGAAGACTGTCTAGTTTCCATTATGCAGTGCAAGACATATATTGAATATCTGATGATCTTTCTGTAACTTTAATGGTATCCAAATGTACTGTTTATATTAGTGTCACACATGCGGACGGTAGCGTATTGTGCATTCTGGAATGTGTTTTATTACTGTAGATTTAGCATATTATGATACAAGAATAGTGTACACTCTCAAGATACTTTTAGTGAAGCAAATTATTGTCTGCCACAACATGCTGTATGAAGAAGCCTGTTTAAATTAAAAATATGCGTTATAAACATCCGTTTTAATTAACCACACCCTAATAGCTGTGTTCTAGCATTATTGTTTTGCAATTACAATATGCTTCTTGGTAAGAGACTTCACATCATAAAGGTGTGTTTTATTGCATTGAAGTGATACTGTACAAAATTTGATTGTTACTGAGTGTGTTATGAACTATGAAAAAAGATTCTTTATTTTGCATGTGGTTTAAAATCAGAAAATATGGGCGCAATTTTAATATCCAGAGAGCTGTGGTCATTTATGCCACGATAAATGATCTTTCATGATCATTTATATTTTTAGGCTGCAGCGACAAAGTCAGCATGCTGTGAAAAGTTAGGTTCACAGCTATAACTCAGAAAGGTTAATACTCGAAACAAGAAAGAATAAAATACTTATGGGTCTTTTGAAATGCACACAGGTCTTCAGTTTGAGTAGCAGATTGTTTATATATAACATTTTCTTAGGCAAGGAAGTTTTGAAAAACAAGATGTAGAACTCAGACTTTTAATATATCTGCATTCTAAGCTGATTTCTTTGGGAACAGAGACTGTTAACCATGACGACCCACACGCAAAGTTGCAAAATAAGCCTGCGCTTAGGATGTGTTTATTTCAGAACAGTCAGAATGGGGCAGAATGTAATTTTTATGCCACAAAAGTTGGAGCAATAATAGCACTGGAAAGTTCACTAAGGGAGATGATGAAGTGATTTTTAATTTTTTTTTTAAGATTGTCAGATATATATTTATATATTTTATAAAGTTTGAATTAACTGGCCCAAAGTTCACCAGTATGTTTATCCTAACAGATACATTTTTGGTCCAGGAAAGCAGTACTTTATGCTTAATCAATATGAAAATCATGTGAGGCAGCTTATACCAAATTGAACCACCTAGAAGTTGCATCACTGCAGCCCTACTAGTGTCACACAACTGCAGAGTGTTACCAATTCTGTGGATCTTGAGTTGAGCATTCATTTTTAACAAACAGAACTTATGTAACAACATAATAATAAATATGGTATTCCAGGGCATTCATATAGGCAGTAGAGTCATATAATAGTGGCGATTCAGTGTTAATGTCCAGTATTTATGGACTTAAATGTATTCAACCTCCAAATACCATGATATATTAAAAAAAGGCAAGTTTGCTCTGGTTTATCAAACTGTGAAATTTGAAAAAATGTAAAGAATGTCTTTGTAAATCAGATTATGGCTATCAAAAGTTAATTTTATACCTGAGCAAATCTGTTCTGTTACTAAGGTAGTGTACAGCCAGAGATAATGATGGCAGAACATAAAACCAAAAGATTTAATCTATACAGGGAATGATGATCTAGCTGAATGTCAAACTGTGTATGCACTGAACTAAACATTCATTGTACGATACATATTCATAATTGCCTCACAGCAGGCTAAAATATTTTTTTATGTTAAATCTTTAACAACTCCATTTGCTCTCAACATGTATCTTAAAAACTCAGGATCCATTATAAAGATCGGCAAACATCCCTATTCTAAATGTATGGATACACTTCACTGATTTTTTTTTTTTTTTTTAAATGGAATAATCTGCCAATATGTCATATCAAAATGACTCACCAGCCCTGTATAGAAAATGCTTTGGAATAACAGTAACAACCTGTGGGTGTTGCTTTGTATTCACTTGATGGGTTTAAAGCTATTTTTTATAATCTGAGATTTAAACTTCCCAGAAATATGCCCGCTGTTGTGACAGGTTTCAAACTTGATAATTTCATTGACCTATTTTTCTTGCTCGGACAAGTCAATCACTGCTTGAAGGTCCACCACCTGCAGCTGATTGACAACCTATAAACCTATCCTACAGATATGGAGGGACTGGTCACAGGACCCTTCTGAATAGTGTTCCATGAAAACTGGTACAGTAGCTAGCTGTTTAGAATGTGATTTATACTCTGTACTCCAAATTTACAATAGAATAATAGGAATGTACACAGTCAAAGGAAAAGTACATATTTAGGATTTGATTCTACAGTGATTTTAAACTTTCTGGACACTTGTTTTTTTCCTGACGGGTGGGGGTTTGCACTGAAGGTGGTAGTCCCCTCTTTTAAAGAAATCTGTTGGTGGCCCCTGCTGTGTTACTTTCAAAGAGGTGGGTGTGACAATGGGGATTTAGTGTCTGGGTGAAAAGGAGGCCTAGTGGGAAATGCTGGGGATATCATGAAAACACAACATCAATAAAGGGACTTTCAACTCTTGCAGTGGTGTGTTGGTAGAGCAAACTCTTTTAATGAGGCAATGTTTCTGTTGTTGGGTAATAAAGGACTGAGATATAACCTTCCAAGCCAAGGTTCCATACAAAGAACCATGTTTCTACAACCTCATAGCAATGAACATTTCACAGGTGAATTGAGGGTTCAATTATTTAAGAGCAAAAGTGACAGCATGATAGTGTGCTGGAGTTGGGGAGTGACTAATATTAGTCCAGTCGTGTGAAACACAGAGTTAAAATTAATTCCAATTAAAACTTTTGTTAACTTATTGATCGGTTTATCATACTTTGGTGTATAATTAGTTTGATGGAAATAGTTTATAATATGGACACATTGTGCAATTTGTTCCTTTAACAGTGTATCTGTCCCTTGTGTTAGCCAGTTCAGATTGAAACAGACACCCATTCTTATTTGTTCACAATAGCATTTGTAAAAGTTAACAACCTTCAGTTGGTAGTGACTTGGTTAACAGAAAGGAACCTGTAAGGTTTCATTGCTCTCAAAATGTCTGGGGGCGGACTTTTGTTGTCACATAAAGATTGAAAGGGAAGTATCTGAGGCTGGATTTTGTTTACAACGCTGGCTAGACCTGGCACAGTTCCAGCATATCTTTTCCTAAGACGAGAGCCATCGTGACCCTTAGTGGCTTAGAGCAGAGGGAAGAATAGGCAGCTCTTTGTTATGGAATTGGTTCGTTTATTCACTTCTCCCTCATTCCAGCCCCTGTGTTACCGGCCAGTACTAATCAGCGCTACAAGTCTTGACTGAATAAAACTGCAATAATAATAATAATAATAATAATAATAATAATAATAATAATAATACTATATTTTTTAAAATAGAACATCCCTAGACATGTCTAGCAAATGAAATGTTCAACAACTATATATGTTACATTTGTTTTGGTTTATCTTTTAGTCAATTTAGATAAAAACAAGTACACTTTTACATTAAACATGTTGCGCATTTGAAAGTTGGAAAGTCATGTTCACGTTGAAGTATATCTTTACTTAATTAGTTAATTTTCACCATATAAAATATTATATTTGTTTTACAAGATTCTGTAAATCCTATTTCTGATGTTAGTCAGCACTGGAGTTTACTTTAACTTCAGCCTGCTGAGCTCTCATTTAAAAAGTCTTACTCTTTACAAGCCAGTTGAAGTTCTGGAGGAGATGTGGCACTTTGTTTTGACCACAACTTTCCGAATGATGCAGGTCATTCTACCCTTTATGTAACCATGGTTATAAAATGGTTACAATTTAAATTTACAGGAAAAACACACATTTTACATTAAACATGTGAACTCCTTTGTACCTTTAATTGTGTTACGTGTTTTATCTCTGCTACCATATTATTAAGTCATCAGTAACCTAAATGGAAAGTTAAGGCAGCCATTGTGTTTTAAAACTAATGTAGTGTAACAGGAGAAATAATGTATTCCTTATGTAAAGAGAAAATAATGTTTTTGTTTTTTTTTTGGTATATGCTTTTTCAATAAGCAACATTTTTAAATGCTTAAATTCCATTAACATTTAAAACATAAAAACAATGGTTAAATGTGGGCATATATTAAAGCATCTTTAAAAAACCAGAAATACTTGTAAATGTAAGCAGACAATAGACGCCAGTTTGCCAGAATATGTCACCCTCATTAAACTTCACAGTGAATTGCATGTTTTTGTTTTTAAATTACCATTTTTTGCCTGATTCTTAATCTCAGACCCCTTGAACTTTAAAAATAGATCCTGATGAAGTCATAATGATAAAGTTATTTATCATGTACCTTGAACTGGTTGTGATGAATACCCGCTATAAAACGTGTTTTGGATTCATAATTAACAATTATTCTGTACAAAATAAACAACTCGTTCTGATTTGTGTATGGGCTTCACAATTAACAATTATCCTGTGCAAAACAAATTACTGGTTATAATGTTAGGAAGATCTTGTGCTTGTTGCATTTTGGCTAGACAATTCAGAGCAAAACAGTTTATTCTCATTAGGTTTTTACTGAACTAAATATAAAACACATATACCCCCCCTCCCCTTCCATTTCGGTTCTGGATCACGTACCATCAACAATTTCCTGTTTTTATACTCTTTACAGTCCAAATAACAATTGGTTTTGGTTACAATTTGTAGTGTCAGTGTCAGCCGACTAGGGGGCGCTGTGCACGATTATGTTCGATGTTCCTGTTGACAGCCCCCCACTTACACAACTACCAGTAGTCGATAACAATTTTTATATTCTGGGACTTCCCATTTTGAAATGATGCCCTGATGAAATAAACACTTTCAAAATAATACAAACACAAAAGTAATAATGTAAATACATACATCTTTGAAGAAAGACTTGAGTGTAACTGAGATTGATACAGGATCAGTGACAGTTTTAAAAAGTGTGAGTCATATGGAATACACCCTTCTTAAGCTGTTGATTTGTATTGTAGTACATGTCAATGCCTGTGTATGTGAATCATTTTTCACTTTTCATATATTGCAACATTGCCCTAGGTTACACAATGTTGTTGTTTTATTGTTCTGTAAGAACTGAGTTAACTGAAAATGTGTTTGAAATCGAGTACAAAAATACTGCTGAAGAAGAATTGGACATGTGGTAGATTCATGTAAACACACTACATCAAAGACCATCCAAATATACACTTGGTTAATTCCCTGATTACTGCATGTAGGGTCTCAAATTTAGCAAACAATTCAGTATAAATATCTGTCCAAGTACTCTGTGATGTTCATATTGTGCTAATTTGTGTTGAAGATAAATATAGAAAAATAAATTGGCTTCAGGATATTTTGTTTAACTGCAAGATAGCCCAAATTTACACTTGGCTCCAAACATAGAAAAAACTGCCTGGCCAATTCTACTTCCTGTTTCTAAGGACCCTCTTCCTTACCTGTTTTTGAGTGCCTGCCCAGAAAGATTTGTTTTGTCAGGAAACTGTCTCCCATGCCAGCTTTCAGTTCCCATGCCAGCTTCATATTTGGAATGTAAACCTGAATGATGCTTTTGTGTTGAATGGGGGTTTCCTTTATGTGTGGATGCCTATCTAACACAACGTTGGAGTTCTTTTTTTATTATTATTATTTCACTGCTGAAAATATTAACTGGACGCTTATGACACCCTCCTTAATTTTGCTTTAAAATGTAAAAACCAAACTAGCAATCTTGTATTTCATTCAGTACTAAACAATGAGCTATTAAGTGAAATATATTTATCCACCAATATAGAAACCATAAAACTGATACCTTATGTTCAGTTTGAAATGATTTCAAAGTCCTAGATGTCTGATAGAGGTCCAGATGCAGAAAACCTGTTAGACTCATTAATAGGCCATAAAAAGGAACACTGCATCTATCTAGCTCTTAGCATCTTCAAATCCTTTTCATATTTTTGCTTTTTTTTTTTTTTTTGCTAATCACTTTGCAAGCACTCATTTAAATATTAAAATTTTCTTTAATCATCAAAGGCAATGCACCTCATGAATATTCATATCTTCTCCCCACCATCCCTTCCACTGTATTACAGGTTCATTACCTCGCTCTGAAGCCAAACAGTCATTACCGAGAGCCAGCTTTTTAATTACTGATGCCCAGCCATCATCACCTTACTAAGATTTTAAGTTTCATACAAAGATAAAATTCATTTCTCAAGTTTAAAATAACTCTGCATACGTGTTATACATTCATTCCGCTTTAGAAAGAAATAGAAAACCTATTCTCTGGATCGAGCTCTGAATGTTTGTCAGGAGGCTTGACGAAAGTTTCATTTGCATAATGACTTTGTAGTTCTGCATTAATAGAATTTGCATATGAAGCCGTGTTAATTACTCCTGATCAGGCTTTTTTGCATTCATGCATGGTAATTTTGTGCGACTTGCGAGAATTGATGTCTTGGCATTGGTGTTGTGCTGGGGAGGGGGAGGGAGAGGATAGCACATTTGTGTGTTTGTGCTGGCTTTTTTTCCATCCTCTGTTACTGCAACAATTATGTGTAATTACGAAAAGAAGGACATTTATTATATTGGTACATACGATGTGTATAATTGATCTAATGGTTCAGAATAGTACATAGAAAGACAAGCAAAAGTTACATAGAAATGCATTAGTTAATCATTTAGGTCACAGCAACTCATTACAATGCAGGTTGGCTCTAAATATAAAAATGATAATTCCTCCTGGAAATTTGTTGACACTCTCCAGAGTGTACATTCAAATATTGAATTGTTTCTAGTAAATCAAAAAAAAAACTTCCTACTAGGTATACATAAAATATTTAAATCTTAGAAATAAAAAAATAAAAATGGATACCTTAAGACTGTCTGTTAATTTTTTTTTTTTAAATACATTTTTTAACTGACTTTTGCTTTCACAAATGTTGTCTGGGGGACTGAAAGCCAACCACACACCTTGCACAACATTCACAATTAGATTAACCTCAGAGATCGAAAAAATTATGTTATATTTTGTAATCTTGACTTGTGGTACTATAACTCAAGGAGAATTTATAAGCTTAAATAACCTCCAATATGTTTAATTTTACATAACCCAGATATTAATGATGT